>NW_015090812.1:19149319-19175796 GCF_001431845.1 Calidris pugnax
GGAGGCTCCATCTCTGGAGACTTTAGAAATCTGCCTGGACACCATCCTGTGCAGCTGCTCTAGGTGGACCTGCTCTGGCAGGGGAGTTGGAATAGATCATCTCCAGAGGTCCCTTACAACTCCTATCATTCTGTGATTCTGTAATTCTGAATTTCAAGCTCTATTTTTGGCTGCTGCAAGCTGGAGTGAGTGCCTTAGGGGGGGGAAAAAAAAAAAAAAAAAAAACAAAAAAAGAGATGCAGAAACTAATCACAGCAGATCATCATCTAACACTGAGAGGCCTTAGGGAGTTCACCTAAATCGGAGTTCTGAATTCTGCTGGAGAAGTCAAGATAAACCACTATACAGAGAAGAGAACAGCTGCTTTAAAGGGCAGTGCAGAAAGATACTGGCACATGACAAAAGTTTAAAGTAGCAGAAACTCAGTGTAATCTTTTCTGCAAAGAAATTTTCCTTTTTCGTGAAAATTCTAAAATCAATACCTCCACTTAAAACAATCATTAAAATATTCAAGGAGCAGTCTATCTGGTACCAATAAACACAGTATGACTCCACCAAAGAACTGTCCCCCCTGTTGCATTTATAACTCTACTTGCATTTATAACTTCCTCCTCCCCCCTACATAGCTTGCTTTTTTCTTTCCTTACGGTAATCCATGGATTAAACCAGGGTACATTTGCCATGAAGAACATTGGCAAAAATCCTTAGCACATGTAGTGGCTGATGCATTCATGACACCACACTGCAGTGTTGGGGTTTTTTGGTAGTAAAAATTGTCACCACTCTCCAGAAGAAAAAGTAAAATTAGAGAAGGCCAGAATATTTGAAGCATACAATTGGAATCCTGGTTCAAATGTGTGGCTCACTAGATGTAACTTCTTTATCTAAGTCTAGAAAATACAAGTCTTCCGTCTTGCAAGCAGTATAAAATATGTGATCTTTCAAGAATCAAATCAGACAAAAATGGCCAAATTAAGACTTAATTTATCCCAGCATAATGTGAAGTAACTTCAATGCAGTCAGTGGAGCTGTTATACCAGATGTATACTCAATGATTCTGCAATCACTTTTATTTAGTCACCCAACAAGAAATGATGCTAGCAGCTCTCTGAGACTTATTTCCTCTAAATGTTATTGATTTTTGTTTTCTGGAATCTGACAGAAAGGTTCACAACATAGGTGTTAATCAGTGATTTTTAAGGGGTATTCATTTTACACACATTTTTTGTTCTCAGGCCAGATTTCTATATTCAACCCGAATGCAGCTCCATATTATTATAATTAATCATTTATTATTACTATTAATTATTTGTTCAGAGTTGTCATTGTAAGCTAAATGTTTTCAAGTTGGTGCCCCAGGGTTCATGCACAAATTTGCAACTCAAGGATGGATTTTCACATGTTATCAACAGCATTTGCATCTTCTGTGCAATTACTCTAACTCAAATAAAATGTAGGCATAAGGACACCAGAGTACAATATTTTTCTTCCATACCTCTTAAAATCTTTCCATTGACTTTCAGCAGAGTAGATAATTTTTACTCAATTTAACTGCAATTATTTTTGCAGAAATCCTATTTTAGATTTACAGATGTAAACATTTACTTTGGCTTCCATGCCAACAATTCTGCTCAGCAAGAGAAACAACAATAGATGATTTATATCTCCATTCTTGCACCTTTCTCTCCTGTGTGTCCCAAACACATCTCTCTGAATGCTGGGAACCAAAGCCTGCATGATATCAGTTCAACATATTAAGTTAAATTAACAACAAAACAAAAATCCCAACTCCGAATTGGTCACTTCTGAGTCATATACATATCAAAATGCTCAGTAGCCATGTTAATATAACTTATTTCCTAAGCATTATATATATTATATTATTGCTACCAAAAATAATTATTCACTACAAATCATAGAATCATAAAATGGTTGGAAGGAACCTTAAATATCATCTAGTTCCAACCCCTCTGCCCTGGGCATGGTCACCTCCTAATAGACCAGGTTGCCCAAAGGCTCATCCATCCTGGCCTTGAACGCCTCCAGGGATGGGGCATACATAATTCTCTGCACAGTCTGTTCCAGGGTCTCACCACCCTCAGAGGAAATATCTATTATCTAATCTAAACCTATCCTATTTTAGTTTAAAACCACTACCCCTCATCCTGTCATTGCATTCCCTGACAGAGTCCGTTTCTTTATCTTTACAGTATAGATGCTGGAGCCTGTTCAAAATGTTAAAACTGTATGTATATAGCTGGGGGAGAGAACGGAGTCCAAAGAGCTTTGTCTCATTTGCTATGGTCCCACTTGTAAGAAGCTGAAATGACGAGTTTAGGATTATTCAGATATGTTCCTCTTTCAGAAAAAGTCAAAAATTGAATACCAACAAGCTATATCTTCTGCAAAAATTCTTACATATCACAGCTGGTTGCAGTGATGTCAGGAAGCTAAACATCAGATGACTGCTTTCAAATGCAGATCGTTGTCTGCTCTTGAAAATTAATTAAGGCTGAATTTACAATTTTGAGGCAGGTCACCACAAACTCAATGAGCCAGGTGACACTGCTCGTATTCCCAAAAAAAGTCATTTTGCATCTCCCCACTGGGAGCCCAGTCTGATGTGCCCTACTTCAATGACCTGTTCTTAAAGAGGAAAATAAGGCTTGATCTAGACAACGTCCTCAAACCTTTAAATCTGTCAATAGTATTATTTTCTGAAAAGCCAGTGTTCTATAAGATCAAGTGAAACTAAAAGCTCGTATTGCAATTAAAAACAATCAGCTAATGAGGAGATAGGCTTACAGTATTCTGAAAAGACTTTGAAGAATTGTAAGTTTTACACTCTTAAATAAATATGCATTGTTTGGGACAAGATTTTGAAATTAATAAAAGTAATCAAGACCCTGTATATTGCCTGTGGTTTGTACGTGTCAGCAACCCGTTATACAGATGGAAGTTACCATTCAAAGGAAATACCCTGCGGTCAATCTGCAATAAGATGAAAGTACATAAGGGAAAACAGGCTGATGAAATTTTTTAACTTCATTTCATTTGATACAGGCAGGTTATGAATACCTGTAAAATGCCACGTATACTATATAGATTTGTTTCCCTGTCTAAATATAAACTTTGGGTCATTATCATTTTCTGTAGTCAGGCTTTCATTATCACTGAGTGTTAAGGGCATTCATTTCCTCTCCTACTTCTTTTCCATACATCTTTCCATACAAAATACCTACTTTTTTTTTTTTTTTTTTTTTTTAATTGTCTGCAGTGTGGGTCTAATCCACCAGTTTCAGAGGGCACTGGATTATACCTTACACAAGGAATTACAGCTAGTGCAGTTTAAACACATGAAGATCTGAAAAATTTCCATGACGTGAAGCACCCACAATGCAATGGGGTACATCAGTACATGGAAGTTGATGGCATTGCATTGAATAAAGTCCACATAAAAGATTCAAAGGAAAGATGGCAATGGACAAAAGCAGATGCTCTGGCCACAAAAAGTTAATCATGAAAAGAAAACCAGACAGTTTCACAGGTAAACTACTGTGCAACTTCATAGCTTCAAATGAACTGAAGCCTACTACTCTATCTTCATCCTTCCATCCTCCCTATATCTTTCATATCTGTCAAATAATGACAAAATAATTCCCTTTTGCTGTGTAGTAAGTAATTTTGTTCACTACCACCACCTCATCTTCTTGCATCAATTCTTTTCTTTCATTTTACAGTTCATGGTCAATTACAGTTTGTTCCATTTCTTCTTCTAATTTACCTTTTCAGCATAATCTTCTTTACTAGATGTATTAAACAGTAATTATTCATTACTTTTAAATGTTTGTAACAGTGATTCTATGGAGCCTGCATGTATTAGTATAATGGCTTGTCAAAAATAAAGTGCATAAAAGAAGAAGTATATATAAAAAGAGAAATAACTGTTCACCATTATAACCTCTAAAGTCTTTGTATTTCAGGTAGCAAATATTAGCCACAAACTTTACTTGTGCTTGAATTAGGAAACATTTTTTCAGGGGCTTGTGTGAATGTAGAAAGGCTGCTCTAAATAAATAAATTGCAAGTTTGGGACCAGTGTTTTGATTGACTTGATGCCAAGGAAAAGAACTGTTATGGAGACAACTCATTCCATGAAAAGCTTGATTTTTTTTATTTTTTTTTTTTATGCTTTGCCATATAGAAGGATATGCTCTTGGAAACGTCATTCTCAACAGAACTATGCACATTAGACCACAGCCAGCACAGCCAGCAATGAACAATTTTGCACTAATTCTGGCTCATAATGTCACCAGTAGGATCTAAGTAATAGGGATAACTCCTAAATATCAACTGAGTAGCAAAATACTGTCAGCAGCTGCTCTTCTCCTTTTCCATGCTATGGATGCCGCAGCATATCGTGCTTCAGCTTGCATGTTCACACATACTAGGACATGATGTTGAATAAACTTACTGTTTTGTACAATGCAAAGTAAAAATTCAAATTTAAATTGTTCTTGGGTTCTATTTTATTTGTACCTGTTATTTCTGAGCCTGTACTGTTCAAATGAGTATTTATCTAAATCCAAAAGAACAACCTGAAGTAGTTTGTTTCCCTGAGAAGCAGCTCTGCACACATAATATTTAACACAAGATCAAATAAACTTTACCTCCTCGCCCTCAAAAATTCACCTCAACTGCTGCCACTTGCTTCATCTTCTCTTCTGTGCATTCTACTGGCAAACTACAAACAACCTGTTTTCTTCAAGCAACATTTTACCTTACCAACAAATCCATATGCTTCTGTGACATACAATGACTGTATAGAGAACGTCTACTAACAACATTCGAAAACATGATAGTATTTTGTCACACATGCAGATAATAAAAAGTTACAGAAGAGGATATTACTATTTTGTGATATAAAATATCATTAGTATGCAAAATACAAAGTTATAAAAAAGAACAGGCTGCAGATTTTAGTACAAAATTATGACTGCCTATAATACAAAGCAAGTTCCTAGCCAGCAAGAGTTGTAGAAAAAGCCGTATGTTAGCTTTTCTGAATGGCTTAACTAAAGTTCATGAGAAACAGGAGACAACCTGCAAGAAAAGCAAGCAATAGCACAATCTATGTAAATTATCAAACATCACATTTAACACCTAGCTTGCACAGCCTCCATCATTTTCACTTAGCTATAGAATTATAGAATCATTTAGGTTGGAAAAGACCCTTAAGATCTTGGAGTCTAAACATAAACCTAACACTGCTGAGCCCACCACTAAACCATGTCTCTAATCACCACGTCTTCATGTCTTTTAAATACCTCCAGGGATGGTGACTCAACCGCTTCCTTGGGCAGCCTGTTCCCAGATCTGATTTACCGCACTACTTCTTTTCTAAGCGACTTCTGTCCTGTAAGTTGAAGGCTGAAGCCAAGGAAATAGTGGCCTTGATGGCAGACACCAAGATCTGACATTGTCACAGGGAAAGGTCACCTCCACTTCCAGGCAATATTATAAAGGAAAATGCATACCTCTGTTTTTGATGTAAAATTAATGTAACAGTGACACTTCTATATTGTGTTTGTAAGACATAAAGCAGATTTAATCTTGAAGGTTATTCTGAAGCATTCGAACACCATTTTATTTAAGTAGGTGGTTTACTATCATGCTAAAGAGCACAGGATAGCAACATAGTAAGCTGCATTTGCCTTTAAAAGTTCATTTGGAATGACATCAGGTTTCAAAACGGCAATCCTCTGATTTGAATAATTCCCTTAACAGCTCACTTTTTACTTCACTATTAAGTGTGTTAATCTCTTCTGTCAAAATTTATGTTTGAAAAAACAAAGGGGTTGATAATAAAAATTGATTAAAATATATACATTCCCATTTGTTGTTTAGACTTGAATTTATAAGTTTGCTATTTCAGACTCTCATTCATGTTAATATCTTTTCAAAATCCTGAAATCAAGTGCTAAAACTGAAATATAATTAATTTCCATTATATATAAAAGGTTTTTTAAAATTGCTTTGTTCTAAATTAAAATGAAATCAAAACAAACTTTCCTTTACAAAATGTAAATTAAGAGCTTTAACCAATGTTATGCAGGGGCTATACAGGAGACTAGGACAGCTGGCTGCATAAGCTATATCATGACAAACACTAATATACAGCTGAAATGAAGTCAACAGATATTCTACAAAATGTCAAAAAAAAAGGTGCTAAAGCTGATCAAACCTGAACTCAGACTAAGTGATGTTCAAGTGGTTTTCAGACTTTTACTACCCTAAATGCAAGTGCAGCTGCTGAATACATCAACGTAGCCAAACAGCAGCAGCTGTCTAGATTCCACTCCTGGAAAAGACTACTGGAAAGGGGGCTTATCAGAAAGAAAAAGTCCCATGACACCTAGGTTTTATTCTCTGCATTATTTTTTTTTTAAATACTGCAGTGCAGTGTAGTGGAAGAAGAAAGCTTACTGAACATGATAAAAACAGATTTCTGCTTCAGATCAAAGCAAAAGTACAGTCTGCAATGGAGCAGCTTTGCCCTTCCCAATAAGCTCAGTTGATGATTGGAAATACCTACTGCTTGTTCACAAAAATGGTCTGAGGAAAAATAACTGATTTCTGCAACAGATTGGACAGTTTGAAAGAGGAAAGACATTGATTGCTCATTGAAAAATATTTCTTTCTAGACAGCACTGTAGCAACATCCTGGCTGATGGCAGAACAGACAGATGGCTGCACATCCACCTGGTGGCTGAAATAATTATATCACCAAGTATTTCTGAGTTAGAAAGAACAGCACAATACAAAAACATCAACAAAAATGTATCCTCCTACAATTGTACCAACACATTTTTATAGGTGCTTTAACTGAAATGTAAACCTGGTGTAACACACATCCAGTGTTTGTGATGACCAGCTGGCTATAATAAGAAACATATAAGAAACAGTGTTTCTGTAAATCCAGGACTCACCTCCCCCTTTTATTCACCACCACTCCTCAGCATTCTTCAAATCTGTAATTCAGCAAAACAAGCAAAGCACATGGAATCTTATCTTTACTGTCAGCTATGGCTGGTAACCACAACACATCTAATGTACCATACTCTGTTCTCTTGAAATTTTATAAAGTTCTTTGAGATTAATAATCCTATGTGCTTGCGTATCTTGTAATCAGGACTGACTGGAGCTTCAAAGTGAAAACCAAAACTGTTAAAAGAATTAGTGCTTGACAGAGAAAAATATCTCAGGATATGGAAGACCGAATAGAAATATTAATACAATAATGTAAGAAAACCGCTCAACTTTCTATGGTTCAGAGGGTTCTCAAACAATGTATTTGTGGTAATATATGGGGCCTGACGCAAACTGCACTTACTGCAGGCCACGTTAAACAACTGTGATGTTCTAAACCAGAGCCACCTTTTAGTAGTATCTAATTTGAGCCCTCTCAAGAGCATATACCATGCAATTTCCTCACATGTTCTATGCAATTTATTGTCATCTATGGTTTGGTTATGGATGGGAAGATGATAAAAACTTTCTTCTACAAAATGTACAGCACTGCTGCTCTTAACGTTCTTGCTATTCTGTTCTAAGAAAACTGCAGCTGCCACTATGAATACATTAAGGCTTCATAAAACAGCTGTCCTTAAATATCTCATCACACCTCTTCATAGACAAGAATGGCACAAAGCCATACTTTTTGTTTTCATTCTTTTCATCCATGTCAGTTACAAATGAACACACTCAACAGACATTTTCTGATACCTCTGATGAACCATGTTACTCTGCTGATAACTTTCACTCCAAAGTGAAACTGCAAAGCACCCAAAAGAAAGACACTAGGAATAAGAATTATCAAAACTGACATCATATTTCTGCATGCTTCCTAATGGTTAAAAATGAAGACTGCTTTAGGTTTGCACCAAAATATTAATGCTAACTTCCCTTTTCTAGTTTCAGATGAGATCTTGTTTATACATCCTCCTGCAGAAAGCCTCTAGAAGGCAATTTATGAAACACAAAACATTAAAAAGCTGTTTTTCATGTCTCATCTGGACACCAGCAACACAATATTAAAAGTAAGTCAGTACCTGACAAATTAAGGATTTACAAGAAAATTACTTCAACCAGTTACTGTTTAAAAGACAGAGCTTCATCAGAATATACCCTAGCTTAAAAGCAAATATAAACTGTGCATTCCTATGATCACCAAAATGTAAAACTCATTCAAAGTAAAGAAACAGAGCAAGTTTATTTTTCTAAAACTTGTCTAGTATTTCCCTGCAAAATTAGGCAGAATTCTCAGGAATCCATTAGGAGGACAGGGAGCATGCTCACCGCATGCCTTATCTCATCCACAATATGTGATGACCTACAGATTCAGCTTTAAACTTTATAATATTCCTAATGAAATAAACTTAAAAGAAAGAGGAAAAAAAATTTTTTTTTTAAATCATTGTAAAATAGTGAACACAAAATCCTTCAGTGCTCAGACTCAATATCAAGACTGCTAAAAGCAGTATTTTCCAAAAATACAAAAGTATCTACAGCAACCCTGCAGGCAATTTGTACTAGAGAAAAAAAAAAAAAGAGAAAAGTCTTACACAGAGATCATGCAAAGAGATGCAGATTTAATGTTGTCACAAAAGTCTAGTAACCTTCTATCTTGGTCCAGCTGACATAATCACCATTAGCTACTGTCAGTGGAGAATATTGATTTAATGTGGGGTAATGTACCCCATAACAATATTATTTATGTACTCTCTTCCTTTTCATTTTTAGGAGATGTTTCAGAATTGAATTAATGATACACAACAAGAATTTAATGAAACATTTAGTATCTTCATCATAGGTTTGTATCTTAAAATTACATCTGTCACAGGGTTAGTTTTTATAGTTACAACTACAAAACTCAACATTTGTTATCTTTTAACTAGTCTTAGTTATGATTAAAATGCTTTCTAACTGTAATTAGCTAATGATAAAAACCCTTTTATGTACAGATGGATTGAAATCACATTTGCTTTCCCTGTGACTTTATCACTCATTTTTGCATAGCAGAAAAAACAAAACAAAGCCAGCACTTTCAATTAACTGTTGAAAAGATTTCTCTTCTGTTCTTTTTTGTTGTTGTTTTTTACTTCTTTCTCCATCTCCACAGATGCCAGCTTTATCCTAACCCCTTGCTTCCACTGGCACACAAGATTCAGTATTATAGTTTCCAGAAGTCCAGTTCAATACAGCCAAGTAGGAGGCAGCCATGGTTTAAAGTTCCCACTTTCTAGAAGAGTATTTCCACACCATAATGTGAGAATGAAGAGTTCTGCCTGTTTCTCTTCAGCATACTACATTGCTACTTGCATTTCAGCAGTGGATTTCACACTAAAAATCACACAGAACTTCAGAAAAATCTATTCTAAATACTTCCCTCCCTGCAAAAAGAAATAAGAAAAAAAAGAAACACACAATAGTCCACTACTCCCACACTATAAAAAAAACCAAACCAAAAAAAAAAAAAGAAAAACAACACCAAAAAACCCAGAGACAACAAGATTAATATATATTAGTTGTGTGATTGTGGATTTTTCACGTAAAACCTTTTTTCTAGTTTTATCAGGGACACTTTTCATGTTCTTCCTTTACTTTTAGAATAACACATAGTTTATATTTTTATTCAGTGGTTCTAAATAAAACACTCACTGAGGTGAGTTATTTCTTTGGCAGACCAGATGGCTCATTTAGATACAACATTTAATTTTTAAACCTTTTTAAGCACTTACAGAGGTTCACACAGATTCAATAATATATCTCCATGGATCTCATCCATGAAGGACAGGAAAGGGCCCATGTACAGGCATAAACAGGCTGCTTTGAAATGATATACAGAGGTAGTCAAGCATAAAGCAGAAAACAATTCATAGATAAAATTTTCCTCCATCAGTGGAAAAACTCTGACTAGCTTCAGTTAAAGCAGCATGGCTGGAAAATCAGGACCAGAACAGTATTCCACCAGCACACACACTACCAGTCCACCTCATTTAGATAACTGTCCCTGTTGAATTTTGCCTTGAAAAATGGAAGTGCAGATATGATTTGAGTATTCTAAACTGTTGCAGTCTGTTATCCACTATCCTTTGTGCTACATGTGGTCATTAAAATATGGTATGTCACCTAAAAGTAAGAATTCACACAGTTGAGAGAAAACTGTAGTGCCCAGGATGTAGCTGTTGATATCCAACATTTAGCTGTAAGATGATTTACAACATCATCATCCAAATATAAATTTCTACTTACAGATCACTTTATAGTTGAATAATCCTATATTAACAATATTCCCAGTAATGCCAGAAAGAGGAAATAAGGCATGGATACCATGCAGTTTCTAAACAACAAGAGAGGTGATTCTCCTTTTCCCTACACTGTGTACTCAGTCTCCCTCACTGCACACAGCAGCTGGTGAGAGTATCACAGATTTTGAGTAAAATTTTCACAAAGGACTACCATAGAAAACCAGATGGAATGTCAACATGAACATCAGGGCTTTCAATACTTCAATGTTCCTCTCCAAAAATTAACATTAAAAATTGTGTCCAGTACTTTATGCAGACAGTTACTTGTCATATGAAACCTCAGCTTTGCTGAAAAAGAGATCTTACATGCCTTCTCTTCTGCTGTAAGAACTCTCCTAACAACAGCAGTCTTCCTTGGAAACAATAACACTAAAAGCACAAGCCTGACAGCTCTGTAAAAGTAGGTGCCTGTCATATGCAATGACAGATTTTCATCCCTTCACCCATCCATAATGACACAGACTAAAATTATTATTTTTAAAAATCATTTGGTGTTGTTAAAATGTCTTATGGAGAAAGAAACATAATTTAAAAACCTCAATGTTAAGAGCTAGTTAAAACAGAATTCAATATAGTACACAATGTTCTTAAATTCATTTGAAAATCCAGAATTCCAATGAAAAAACTTTTTCCTTTCAGCTTTTGTGAGACTCCAATGTGTTTCCCTTCTCTTCTTCATGACCACAGGAGTGATCAGAGCTATAGTAATATTATATCAGGTTGGCAGTCACTGTGGAAGTTAAATGTAATTTAACAGCCAAATAGTTCAATATTAATGCTAAGATACAGTGGGTTTGACCATGATCATTTCCCCATAAAAGAGATAACAGTAAGCCTCCTGGCAGAGCAGCACCCTGATAATCCAAGAAAAGTGTTGTAGCTAAGGCAGAATGCTGTCTTCAGTCTAAATTGTCACAGATTGAAGTACCCAATCCTAAATGTTAATTGTGTTTGGGATATATAATGCTGCCTTAAGACAGTGGATGGAGCTACTCCAAAATTCTCTCCATGAAGGGGATACAAATGCTGATTATGATTTTGATAAGATTTCTTTTTAGAAGCAGAGAAGCATTAACACTAACAGTAAATATGAGCCCATTTTGGGGTGCAAGGGTTGAAGAGGAGAGTACTTGGGACACTTTTACAGCTAAGAGTTTTTAATGTCAGTTCCACAGGAAAAAAAACAAACAACAACTGCCTCAAAATGCTAACAATCTGTCAATGATGTCACTTACCACTGCTACCTGTTAGCACAGCTTCACAAACAACATGTGTAAAGGATGTTAGAAGTAACATAAGCGAAAAGTGTAGTAGGAACTTTAAATACACCAGAAAGATCAAAATCCCCACCATTAGGAACATGACTTAGGCCAGTTGTAATTCCTCAAGTCTTACTTTTTTCTATCAAAATACATATGTATTAATATATACATATTAGCATATATAAGCACAAAATGCATAATTGGTGATGAAAAATGAACAATATGGAGATGCTGATTTTGATAAGAATTAAAAAAAAACATTAATATATTTTAGTCTACAATTAAAAATAAACTTTGAGACTTTTAAAAGTGTTAGCAAGTACCTTTTATGTGTGTATATGTATGCATGAGTGTTTGTACCCTTGGTGTCTTAAGAGTTAGGAATAAATGCTCATTTTAAGCCAGCATTTTAAAATTTTATAACTTTTATAAATAAACCATGTTTTATAATTAAATGGGATTGTAACAATAGCATTTCTATTTCAGTGCGAATTTGCCATAAGATCTCCATGACTATACTGCACCTGTGTGGTATGAAAAGAATATTCTTTAACATTTCAATATCATTAATTTTTTTTTTAATACTGATACAGCTTTGTACCAAAGCTCTGAAATATGAAGAACACTAGCATGGAAGCCCACTTTTAGATATTTAATTAGTAGGTTGTTCTCCCAGTTAGGAAAAAATCCACATTTTCAGACCTGGGTTTTTGAAAGTGGTTTATGGGGCCAAAATTTTAAAACCCAAATGGCACACAAACAGCTGGTGCCCAGGCTCTGGTACAATGCACATCTAAATATCCAGATTGGATTCATGGCTCAACTAAAGGTGATTACATTTTAGACACCAATTCCAATGAAGCACAACTTCATTTTCAAAAGCACTGGATGCTCGCACCTTCTATTGAATTTTATGAAAGCATTGGATGACATTTAGGTTATTGATTTAGAAACCTGAATTTGCATTAACTTTGAAAGCAATGAACTTCAACTTAAAAAAACCTAGAAAGGATTATCTGAATTGAGAAGATCAGACAAAGAAGGCGAGATTAGAATTATTTTACAAGATTTAGTCATTACAGGACTTTCCCAGGCACTTGGCAAACACAAAATAATTATGATTCTCTACTCAGGGAACCATATAGCCTAAAGTCACGATAGATTTGATTTTCACAGTGGGCTGTCCCAACAAGCTCTGATGAACTAATAAAATCTCTCTGTGCTGTTTCTTAAAAGAAGGTACCTATGGGCAGCTGTGATAGGCCAGGGAGCAGAGACTGAAAGATTTATGCTAATCAGAACTTATTTTAATCTTTAACACCCTTAAGTAAGGATTTACATTAAATCCTCTTGCTAGTATTTTGATTTTAAGCCAAGGGGAACAAATTCTGACCCATGGTGTCCATGAGACAAATTTAATCCATTTGATGATCAGAATTTGTCACACCTAGAAAATACTAACCATGTTACGGTGTGAAACAGCAAAACTTTTATTAAATATCATTCTTCAGTGGAAAATTTGGTATCAATATGTCTGAGAATCATTAAGGCCCATTCCAGTGTGGTATATTTTGAAGAGCACCTACTGAAATTATAGTGCATAGAGCCTAAGGGACCTACAAGACCTGACCTACAAGAACTTCTGTTATTCCACAAAGACACTAAAACACTCCTTGAAGAAGTCATCCCCTTGTCTCAACAAGCATGGTATTAGCGAAGCTTTGTGCCTAAGGGAGCCATAAGAAGTGAGTGCAGAGGAGAAAGCCAGAACCCAGCATTGGCACACAAACCAAGCACTGATGCCTCAGAAACATAATACATTTCTGAAGCAGAACACACTTGGTATGTTTGACGCTTTTTTGTCCTCCTTCACACAATCAATTGTCTATAAAATACTTATGTGATGTTTCTTATGTGAATGTTTAAGCAAGAATCTGAAGCTTCACTTTTCTTAGAATTACCATAACTTTAAAAAGTGAAGAAAAAATTATGATATCTGGTGGACTTTATGAAGTAAAATAGCAGAAATATCTGCTGTAGCAGAAAATAAGAGACTTTAGAGCTAGTTTGTGGGTGTCCTTATGTATGTACATGGGCTGCAGGCTACAGTATACAGCTACACAATACACACAACGTTTGATGCTTTTTTGTCCTCCTTCACACAATCGTCTATAAAATACTTATGTGATGTTTCTTATGTGAATGTTTAAGCAAGAATCTGAAGCTTCACTTTTCTTAGAATTACCATAACTTTAAAAAGTGAAGAAAAAATTATGATATCTGGTGGACTTTATGAAGTAAAATAGCAGAAATATCTGCTGTAGCAGAAAATAAGAGACTTTAGAGCTAGTTTGTGGGTGTCCTTATGTATGTACATGGGCTGCAGGCTACAGTATACAGCTACACAATACACACAAAAAATACCACTGTAATTCTGGCTCCTTTGTTTCCAATAGTAAGTATCTGAAAACCAAACTAGCAATCCCAACAGTTACCTAAAAGAACATGAAGCCATTGTTAAGCTGCAGAAAGTATAATGAGAAAAAGGGTTGTCTCACAGTACATGTCAAAGGCCACCAGGACCCAGCCCATATCTCAGGTAAGAGATACGGCAGTAGCTCATCTGGAAAGTAATGACAGTGAACGCTCAAAGAAACTGCTCGTGGACTGCATAAATTGCCTACTAAATGCAATCAGATTGAATCACATGTGCACAGGACTGCCACGTGTCCTTGCTCTCCTGTGACCTACCAATAAAACCCCCGAGGTTCTCAGTCTGTCAGGGTCTTCTGCAGCAGGATGCCTGGTAATCTATATAGGTATGTTTATTCCCTCACCTATGGGCTGCAGATCATCCTAAACTTTCTACAGTCAAAAGAAAAATGTAGGTTTGTATAGTAGGGAATTCTGAGGTTCTTCCTCAAACACGCTGCCTGAGAGACCTGACCTCTCTCTCTGTCCAATACCAGGAGTCTGTGGAGATCCCACAGTTCAGTGAGCAGTTACATTAGGTGGTCAACACTGATTATGGCATCCATCCCCTTGCTGCTGAGTAATTCTCTTTGCTTGTGTGTCTGATAAGGCACATTGGCCATGGAAGTTACTGATCTGGAGACACATCTGCCATTAAAATTTTAAGTGCCTATTTAGTTACTTGTGAGGACATTTACTCACATGAGCAAAATCATGGAGTGCAGAGGGATGTCTGCTCTCTATTATAGATAGGATTATATTCTGGCCCCTCAATTACTTTGTATATGTCAAGCACTAGCATTTCTGTATTCAGCATGAGCACTGCTATACGGATAGGCATAGTCTGTCCCAGAAAATTCAGCACAGTGCCAATGTGAAAGCTCTTATAGAAGTCTTCATTATAATATTTTGGTGACTAAACTACAAAGATCAATAAAACAGTGGGTCTGCTTGGTTTACTGAAGTAATTTAAAATATGACAAATGTCCTATATTGTCTTTTAATTAAACTGAAGTAAACAAATCCAGTATTGGTTGGTTCAGAAATGGATATAAGGGTAAAGTCTGTACTGGAGGTAGATGAGAATTATTTGACTAAATATTTTCAATTAAAGACATGATATTGTCAGAGCTAAAACATTTTGTGGAAAAGAAACACTTAAACAGATTTCTTGTTTAAGAGAAATGAAAAAAACTCTATGGAAATCCAAATAGTTTATGCTCATTTTTCAAAGCATTACTAGTAGAAAATACTACTTTTGTTTGGAACATCCCTTTATATCTGAATATGTAAATTTAAAATATAAAATAAGGATAAAAAATAAATTAAATATTCCAAAGTCATTTGAATTAAATGTCTCAATTTTCCTGACTGTGTTTTTTCCATAATATAAATTCATTAATATTTTCAATGGTCCAAATTTCATTACAATAAAGAAGGTATTTAAATAGTGAATATTTATAGGATGGAAAAACAATTTCCTGCCCTGCTGTAAATACAGTGCTGTTAGTAAAAATTGCTCAGCTTGTTTAAACCATATATAAAATCATTGTTTTATTCACTTAAGTAATGCATGATCAAATAACTCTATCTCCACAATCATGACTTTTGTGGAATAAATGTTACATGCAGTGGAGAAAATTGTCAGAAATGCAGAATTGTTTTATTTCCAGCAGGTGAGTTGCCTGTAAAGTATCTTATACACACAAAGCCTTTTAAATTGCTTCTATTTTGCACTTGTGTAAAATGCACAATCATTTGAAAAGAGCCGAGTGGGTCAATGACAGGCAGGCTAAGCATACAGCAAATGGCAGAAAAATTTCTTTTCCAAATCCAATGTATTAGCAGGCAGGTCCTTGGAACACACATATTAAATGGCACTTATATTGGAAATCAGAAGAGTCTTCTGGTAATAACCAGAACACATTCTGCCAGAGCTCACAATATTTATTTTGTACAGCCAAATCATCCATTTCTCAAACACTTTCTGTTAATATTTCCTGAGAGTTAGCTAGAGGCCCAGCTGGTAGACAGAGCAACGTTTAAGCCAGGTAGAAGCAATAACAAAGGAGCTGAAAACAACAATAGAATAGAAAAAAACCCACACAGTTTTACTAGTGAAAAAGTACAGCTGAGTTTTCAAAACCTTCCTGGTTCAGAGAGTAGCATGAAATATTTAGATTCTAGAAACACAAGGCCAGTTCCCTGAGATCCATAAGTTAATGGTCATCCATGTAAATCAGTCCAAAGTTCTCAGTTGGAATTTTCCCACATGATGGCAATGAGCTCTATAAAGACTTGGTGGATTAATAACATGGATTTTTAATCACGTCATATCTGTCTAAATCCATACAGTAATTTGTGTCCAACATGCCATTCTCACCCTTCTTTTCCTTCCAATTTTTTTTTTTCATTTTTTTACTACTATTAAAAAAAAAAAAATTTCCATACTGGGATCTCCCACCACACTGTCTGCACTTGACAGTGCACCACCCACGTCGTTTTATACAAGTGATAAACCTACAGCATTCATAAGCTCTCTAAACTGCAATTCAGAATATTTCCCACAGCAGATGTTTTTCCTTGCTTCTGCTTTCATATTTAGTAAGATTCAAAAAAAAAAAAAAATCAGCACAGATTAAAATGAAAGATGATAGATATATAATTATAGTCAGCTAAAGACTGGAAGAAAAATCTCCATTCAAGAACATCTACATGAACAGTATCCAGGTCTAAGCCCAGATGCTAAGAAGTGAGAGCACCTTCTACTCTCAATTTTTACTTGCACTGAAATGATTAAGAGGTTGGGGGCTGTTTGTTGCAAGTCTTCCCTATTTGCATTGCTCAGGTGTTTGATGTGATATAAGATGACTGCACTTATGTGTACAAAGCAAATAACCAAAGACGGGCCAACATGTGTTACGTGTGCACAGTGACATGCATGAACATTGAATTTAGTAGGTGAGGACCATAAGACCCCTGCTGTGCCCTTGAAAATGTGATCCACAGCTCCTGTGTGAAAATAATTTGTTCATCTTTTTATATGATGAATCTTTGGGGTTTTTCCATTGAATTCACAAATGTTCAAAAAGTAAGGCATTTACTGCATACACTTAAGCATTCATGAGTAACCATAGTCAAAATGCACATATCACTTTGGGTACTCAGACTTCATATAAACACTTCCTTTTTTTGGGGGGGAAGGCTGTCAGCAAATCAGACAGATTCTGTTGCAGAGTAAGCTTAAAGTCTCAAATCCATATTAAAATATATTGGAGTGGAGCTTATATATGTCACCATTTTGCTCTCCCTTTGTTGCATAACTGTGTTGTTAATATATTGCTGTATATCAAATTCATACAACTGTGTTACTTGTTTCATTCTAGGTAATATTTTTGCAACAAGTGAAAAGAATTCAGCTGATAGTGATGAACTTTAAAACCTGTTAAAATTTGTTAAATCATTAGAAAAGTAATATCTAATATTTAGTGACAGTAGTAACCAGAGAATCTCCCTTTTTAAGATGACAGAACAAGGTACTCCATTCACATTGTAAGACTAAAAGGAAACCTGCTGGTTTTGTTGTCTAAGATATTATTTAAGGAACCCTAAAAGCATACAAATGTAAATATGACCAGTAAGAGGAAGAATGCACATAGCGTTAAACTAGAGGGGAGTGCAAATAAATAAATATAGCAGGTAAGACTTTTGTTTGCAAGGCCACTGCAGGGGGTCAGAAAGAAGCAAAGACTAAAAATTCCTGGGCAACCGCATACTGTCAGATAATGCTGGTCATTATTGCACAGACAACACAAGGAGCTTTATCTGTAACTTAGGAGGGATTCTAAGTAACGTATTACTCCATTTTTTGGCAGGAAGGTAAAAATATCCTCAAAACAAACTGTATAAAAGTATCCATGACCATCTTTAGTGAATTTCTCAAACAAATTACTTGTCCTGTAGCTCAGAGCTCTCCAGATCAAAGGCTAAATGGTGCTAAGTTGTGAGATAGAACAAGTAAACAGATAAACTCTTGTCAGTGCTAAGATGTGAGAGTCAAGTCAGAGCTCTGGTTTAATTCAATTAACTTCTGTGGAGGCTACATTTGTTAGGAAATTTAGCTAGTGGATTTCAAAATAAGGACTCTAGTATACTATGGCACTGCTTAACCGAACAGTCTGAAGAAACGATGTTAAAGGAAATCATCAGCTTTAACTAGGAACCACAAAAAGTAAAGCAAATTGAAATGGAAAATTAGAAATGGAAAAAGCAAATATGAGGAAAACTGGGGAAAATCATAGATTCAGTCCTCCTGATTTTAACTAGATTGCTTTATTAGTACACAGCTAAGACACGCCAGCTTGTATGACCAACTTCACCCAAAGGAATGGTTTCTTTTAGCATCAGGTATTTCCTGTCACATGCACCTTCCTGCCAGACAGCTGATCATATATTTGCCTAGAATTCTTCAGTGTGCATTGTACACCATCTTGCCCACATGCACAAGCCACTGCACTGATACTTTAAAATCCTAGAGACAAAAATGACTATAGAAACAAGTACCATTTGCAAGCACAGTAAACCAGAGAAGAATTATCATTTCTTCTCATTCATGCTTGTATGGATTGGCTATGCAAACACAGTAGATGTTTATTCATAATGGTTCTGCACAAGCTGCTGTGAAATAAGCTCCAGAGAAAGAGTAGTGAAGCTGAAGTACCATAAGAAAATCTCAGGTATTGTATATTTCATGTCTCTGTAGAGCTACTGCACAAGTAATGGCTAGAAGAGAACTGCATAGAACTCCTAAATGTCCCCTGAATATTTCATTGGAGATGTCCATCTCAGAGTTCTTAACAAATTTGGGACAATTGTGTTAAATTAATTTATAAAGTCATCCCTGTGAAATGTATGTCAGAGGACTCACTCTGCCTGGCTGCCTAAATAAAACAAAAATGGAAAAATGGACAGTAACATGCGAAACTGAGTCTAGAAGCATTATTCACATTAACGGGTAATACTATTCTCCTTGACTGATAAGCAAGTGGCTACTCATCAGCTGAAAGAGACCCATCTACCCTAGTTTTTTTGTTACTTATTTCACTTTAGTGAAAGAAAATAATAAGATTAATCTGGTACAATGGGAAAAAAAAGCCAAGGAAGACATTTAGGCTAGTAAAATATTCAGAATTAGGTACAGGTCTTTGTGACAGTTCACACTAATCACTGCCACTCTGATCTTTTTTCATTGCCAAGCTTCAATTAGCACCTCAGAAAAAAGCAACTCATTGCAAGGTTTTCATCAGGAGAGACTTGCCCTTCTCTTCATACGTAACAGTAAAGCTAAGCAATGTACTAATTTCTTTATTAGGCATTTCCTTTCAGCTTCTACACAGAGCAGACAATGGCTACTAAACTAAAACACCACTTTGCTAACAAATTATCAATTAAAAACCACCTCTTAGCAACTTATAAGATAAATAAGAAGCTGTATTATGTCAAAACATTATCAGACAATGGAGTTGAAACCACCCAGCTTGAAAATAGTATTATTGCAATGAAACATAAATCTAGAGGTTATACAAATGAAAAATAGGGATACCATCAAATATTTTAACTGGGTTAAAATATTGCTTCATTCTTGGGAAATCATATTTTAGAGCTTCTCTTGGGATACAATTCCTGGGTTCTGACTGCTTATATTCAGGATTTTTGTAGATAAAAAAAAATAAATAAGCAGTTAGTAAATTACCACTGCAATTACATGCACAGGAATTTGAGGGGGAAATATAGTCAGAAACAGTATTTATCTATTTCCATCTGTAAAAGCAAAAAAGAGTTTTCTACAGCGTTGGACAACCTTGTATAAAAGACCTGCAGCAAAACCAATATTGCTGATTAATGCTATGCTAAAATCTTCTTTTTCAGAAGACTGTAATTGATGTAAGCCTTTTCTTACTAAGAAATAGCTTCAAAGCACAATGAGAAAAAGTAATAAATGACCACAGCTCAAAAAGTGAAGTAGTCCATCTTGCTTGTTATGAAGAAAGATTTCTTTTCAGCAGCTATACAAAAGGATCAGCATAGGTCTAAATATGATACTGAATGTCAAGGAGTATTGAAATACCTAAGTGTGACCTGTTCAGCCAGCATAATGGTGCATCACTGCGTTTTCTTACAACAATTATTCCCATCGGTATAAAAACACATCTTTGAGAGCTAACTAGTATACGTCTTCATAACCACCATTGGTAACAACATATGAAATTATCATCTGCTGAATCTCTTACCCCAGTTAGAGAGACAGCCTGGCACTCAGTCTGTAACAGTATGATGACCTAGAAATGCATACAGATCTACTCTCTTTAATACTGTAGAAAGCACTTAACTATTGCATCTTCCATTCACCGTGTCTTTTGGGAAAGGCTCACAACTCCTTGTGTTCAGTCTATGCCTATAGGAATGGAGCACAATAGAATGGAAGATCCCAGCATATTTAAGATATTTAATTCCATACCCACTCCATACCACTGCAGGAATCTGAACACATTTTGCACAAGGAGGGACCATATGGGCTGGCTTTGTTTTGCTCATTTTCTTTTCCCAAGAGCATCTCCCAGGGAGAACAGCTTTGTGCATACTGCTGTTCAGAACAGTTCGTCCCAACAAGAAAAGATGACACCAAGGGAAGAATTGTTTACTGCCATATAGAAAAGATTTCAAACGCAGTCTCTTTTACTGAAAGCAATCTTAATAAATATCAGCCAAGATATCCAAACTGACAAAAGCAAGGCCACAAAATTACCAAATTTAACAACACATTTCTCAGAGATTAAAAATTAATTGGCAGATGCCAAAGGGGGAAAAAAAGTGATGTGGCATATTGCATCTTTTTATGACAGATGGTTTCAAATGGATTAATGAGGTGAATGCTGAATTTCTAGGCTGTGGTTAATATTTAACCTCTAGCCAGCAGACACCTCTAAGATTTTTACACCTGAGTGGTAAAGAGGCCTACCTAATTGAGCTGTTGGAAACACTGTGCTAATCTGAAGAGTATCTTCCAAATGAAAAAAAAATGAATAGATATTGGAAAGTATGGGGGGAGGGGAAAAAGCAGAGAGACCTTGTCACAACACTAGTATGGAATTGGAAATTCAATAGTTTTTTCCCCTGTGAGAAGATATGATGAGGAGAGACACATAGACTACATGAGCTCATGTTATACTATGTCAGTCAGATGAAGAAAAAGAAAAGGATCAGTAAGATACATAATTTTTTCCCCTTCATTTCTAGGCAATTTTAGAATGGTAAAAACTTACCTTTCCATAAAAAAAGAAGAGACCCAAACCAAAGAAAGTTCATCGGCAATAATTAATCTTGTCACTGCAGTTAGGACATCATAGAATTTCTTGCTTGATACAACCAGCAGACATGGCATATCTTCAATGTCTCCAAATATTCACACCATTTGGCTAAGAAGTTACAGGAAACTGTATCACTTTACAATAGGCAGAACCTTTCAGACACTACACTAAATCTGAAAAATAGTTATAAGCAAGATCTAAAGTCACGGTTTGTGGCTATAAAACACTTTAGAATGGATTTACATGCATGCATAGAGCTGCTTGTTAAACACTTCAGAGTGATTACTAATAGTCACTGTCATTTACATTTTGAAAGAACTACTGGAAACGCACTGTATGACAGTATCTACAAGAATTCAAAGATGGAGAGCAAAATCAAATTAGAAATATTAACATTCTTAGCGTAAGTATTTACCACCCTAACAAAAATACTTATTAGGACAGTCCATTTCATTATCTTCCTCCTGAGTTTATTCTTTTCCTGGAATACAGATGAAGTCATTCTGAAGTGACTTACTGTCACACCGAATACTCTGCATTTCTCCAACAACATGGAAAGAGCAATGCCTGGTCACACACTCTTATATTGAAGCTATTTCCACAGTATCTGGTTCACAGAGAGCCTGAATAGGCCACAGGTAACTCTGTGGCATATCCGAAACTTTGAAGAGTACAGGGAACTAGTACCAGGAAGAAAAGGATTAAGAAACAAATGACTCTGTCTTTAGAATGACATTTTCACTTTTTTTGCTAATAGGCCAATAATAGCTGTAGTAATGACAGACAGAAAATAGTCACCAGCCTTGCCTACAGAAAGCCAACTATAAGCAGCTGAAACACAAATGCCCTTGGAAGGACCTCTGCCTCGGACAGTTTCCTTGCTTAAAATTCATTTTTCTGCAGTGTATTTGAGAACTAATGACCATCATACCACACCCAGCTGCATCCCATTTAACACTGTTCTGACTGCAAATCAACACAGGCCTCAATACCCCAGTCACCATCTTGTTCCGTTGCAGGGCAACAAGAGATGATCTATATCTTTGTCTTCAGTGTGGGCTGGGCTATACACTGTATGAATCAAATACCCATAAGGGCTTTTTCCTGACAGAAAGGGGTAAGAAACTCCTTAATATTGCATTAACGCTGCCAAGTAATTTGTGACAAAATGAAAGATTGATACTCTACAATTCAAACTGCAGGCCATATATCTGTTCGCCCCCTCTTTACAAATTCTTTATAAGCAGCACTCATTTCCACAAAAGGCTGTCACCCAAATTTTTATATAATGCATTTTTGTAACTTTTGGAAAGAAAAGTGTACTTATATGTAATATACATATATACACACATTAATATAATATACAAAAACATTCCATATGTTTTGATATTTTATATAAAATATATTTTGATGTAAATAAAATGCAGGATACGCTTCATGATGATTGGCAATATCCACAGGATTTGCCAGATTTGTCTTCTGTGCTGTCTTTCAGCATATCTCAGGTAGACATTCAAGAGGTAAAATAATTAGCCAAACTGGAATACATGGCAATTATGCAAAATGGTACTAAGAATTCTGCTTTAATAAATGTGATGAAACGCTGAACGACTTCAAGCAGCAAGGGGAGAGGGAATGGAGGGAAGAGAGTTTGAAGCTGTTTTCATTACAAAAACCGGCAGCTCTTGGTTCCAATTTCACCCCAAACTGCCACAGAGATTAATATTTTTCTTTCAAAGCCACATTTTTATAAGAGATTACGTTTTCCTCTGAAAGCAGAAGAGCTCTATTCAAAGACATTCTCATTTGTTGTTGTCAGATTCTGCGTAACTGGGCTGAAAGCCTACTGTAGCTCTGTGGATCTGTGACCTGCACTTCACTCCCTCCAGGCACTATAAATAATTTCCATGGAAACAGCGCTGAAGAAGATATCTGCAAGCCAAGAAAGATATCTATAGCCTTTCTGTTAGATTTATGTCTTTTATTTTTTCCTCTCCATTTTCTCAGTCAAACCAACATTAAATACATTTATTTTATAAAATACTTTACACACAGAACTAAAGTTATGAAAGAAATGAAAGATACAGGGGAAAGAAAATGGAGATTCCTACTCTACAGTATGTGTATACGTATATCTATAGATTATCTTCACATCCTGCATTCCCATTTGCCCCAAGGAAAGGGCACATTGCATTTAAACTGTCCTTTGCTCACACAAGGAAGAATTCTGTCTTAATCAGCAGAGCTGGAGCTAATCATCTGTATAAGCTATTTAATGAAAAGTGTTCTAATTCACACCTTGATGAGGCTGAGAAGAAAAGTAGATAGACACATGTGAAATCAAAGCTGAAGGGCTCTGAAACAGCCTCATCAGACCACAAAGGGAGGAACTGAGCACAGTGGAATGCACTGCAGCCTAGCCCAGTGCAAACCTGCACTGCAGCTCTTCCCGAGTGGATGTCAATTTATCACACAGTGAAAACCAGTTAACTTCCCAGACACTCCTCTCTCAGCAATGGAAAGACAATGCTCAATGTGTGGACATAGTAGAGATGATCTGGAAATCTACCAAGCCCTATTCCCTCATGATTCTCCAATTAATAAGGGTCCATGTATATTGGAGGTGTACAGTACTCCCTCTTTTGCCTCCTGGCCACAGGAATAGCATGGCTTTAGGCCCTCCCTACAAACTGTACAGCTGGTATTATTTTCACTATCCACTGAAGCTGCAGATGACTAGTCCCAAGTTATAAGAGTCTCCTTACTCCAAGATCAATCTACAAATATGGGGAGAAAAAGAGATTGCCTTTTCTCTCCTTTGGCTGGGCTTGTGTAGCTCAGGGAACAAAGGAAGCGAGTCAAAGCATCATATCAAAATTCAAACATAAGCACCTAAAGAGAAATAACTGTAATCACTGCTTTGTTTTTATCCTTTCAGTATAACAATAGTTGTGACTGAACATAACAAGAAATTTAAATAATTATTCTTAGCTGCAGTATTGGAATTTTTAGGAGCTCCTTTTCCCCTCCCTGCTCCTCCTGTAGGATCTTGTTTATCCTCACATAAGAGCTGAGCGTTGACCATGAGGTTTTTCTTCATTAAAACACGATAGATTACACATCATCTTTTACATTTTTATCTCTATTTTAATCTCTTTTTTTCTGATCCAAAATATTATTCTCACACCAGGAAGAATTCATACAAATCACAGTAGTAGCAACATTAGCATTAAAAATAACAGCTTAGGTTTCCTCAAGCCACTGCTCTAAAGCAAAAGCTTCTTTAAGGAAAGATTGCCTACTAGCACATAAGCCATTAGCTGTATCCGTCTTTTAAGACTTCTATCTGTACTATAAATGTTAGAAAAATACTTGAGAAGCCAAAACTTTCTCGGAATTTTTTAATCCAAAGAAGTATAGAAAAATATGAACTAGAAGCGAATAGAGATATTTGTATATGTTAGCATATATTTGTATATCTGTTCCTATAGCTACTGAAATCAATATTGCCATTCAACTAATGTTTGACAGTTTTTAGGTCCAATAGTTAAAAGAACAAGAGTATCAAGATTAGGAAATTATTTCTTCTTCTCGAACTAGAATATCTTGAAGGTGGTTATTTTTTTTAGATTGTTCTCATATCCCAAATTTACCTATCAGAATTCACACTGCAACTACTTCAGACACTACCAAAGTATTTAACATTATGCATATTACTTAACTACTCTGTGCTTTGTCTTACCACTCTAAAACAAGTGTCTCATAATAATTACCAATCTTCTTTCACAGAATTATTATGAAGGTTAATTAATGTTTCTAGCTCTCCTGTGAGTCTCAGATGAAAAATAAGTACATATATGAAGGCCTTTGAAGAAACTTTGAATTCATTGTCATAACCATAATTAAATCAAGGAGAAATTTCTTATTTTTATTCTCAGATTCTCTTCTCTTCAGTTCACTATTTTATTTTTTCCTACAAGTTGCCATTTCCTGCAAAGTATCTTAACTGATTTGAAAATCCATAAAATAATTTGCTTTAGAAAAAATGTAAATTGCTTCCATCACACATTAATCAATTGTATCCAGGCAGCACGGGTGTGGTTAGATCATGTTTTTGCAACCATCCCTGTGCATAGCATGCACACCAATTTTTTTTTACCACCAAATCTGAGTCAGGTTCTGACCTCCATTATATCCAGGGTAAGTCCATGGATTTATTTCACTAACCTGAATCTGATTTTAGCTTTATAATTGAGAGTTTGGACTTACTTTTATTATTCAAGCATTCTTTAGCCATAGTAATATATTTCACTGTCGCACAACAGAACTATATTTACCCTGTATGTAAGTACTTGTAAGTTCACATACTACCTCGTTTGATTTATCATCTGATGTGGAAATACAGACCAACTAGATATACTGGCAGCTTCCACCACGTACAGAGCTTCCTGAGCAGCACCACTGTGAACCCCACGCTACCCCTGCAGGAGCAACATGCAGTTCAGCCTCGGACACCCAAGAGGAGGAAAATGAGACATAAGCCACTGGCAAACCAGAACTGTCTCTGCAGCTGCTTTAACATTTTTCAGTTTTCTGCCAAATGTTTTCAGCTGAAAACTTTCTAACTCTGTGTTTCAGCCAGCTGCAAAATTCCCCCACACAAAGCCACTTTCTGAATTGTTCTACTGAGGAAAAAAATAGTAAAAGCATTGTTTCTGGCTTCTACTCAGTATGGTTATTTATACCTCTGGAAGTTAGTGCATACTAATATGCCTGAGGAAATTTTTCCTTTTAGTAGCTTTTTCATTTTGCCTTATTCAGACCGTCATCTGCTCCATGCTAACTCATTCCCTTTGAAATAAAGTACTCAGAGATTCCCCCACTGCTCTTTCATTTTGGTCCTTTTAAGTTGCTGCAGCAGCAGAAAACTTAAGTTTTTAAATCCAGTAGGCGCTGAGGAAAGTTTAAAATACAAAACACATGGAACTATAAGAAAAAAAAAAAGG
>NW_015090812.1:19176423-19215048 GCF_001431845.1 Calidris pugnax
TTTTTTGGTCTCTCCTCGGGGGGGGGGGGGTGGGAGGGGGAGATTATCCATGATGTTGGAATTAATAAAACCGCTAATACTAGTAAAATATTTATTTTTCACTCTATTTATATGACCAGAAAATTTTCAGTTCTAGTCCTACCAGACCAGAGCTTCTTGATACAAGATACTACTTTTCTGCACTTAACTACATGAAATTTCTGAAAAAGTTTTAGCTTAGTAGTAGAAAAAATGTTTAGAGCACTTGACAGATGTTAGAGATCAAATTATATATAATTATATATAAAAATATATATAATTATATATTGTATAAATATAATATATAGATACATATATATGTATCTATAAATTATATAATTATATATAATTTATAGATACATAAATTATGTTTATATCATGCTTAAAATGAATAGAATTTTTTATATTATAGTAATGCATGCCTATATGTTATACATACAGATACATTGCATATTTATATTAAAATATCACATATATTTGTGTCTATTTAAGGGGAAGTTACCAAAATCTGTTCCCTAACCTCTAAGAGTATTTTGGATTCCATCTAAATGTATTGAAAATACCTAAAGACAGTATCACAGCTATGTAAGTGTCATAGTCACAATGAAAATACAGGAATACAAACTTTGACCTTCACTGCACTGATACAGAAGGTTTATGGCAACTTATTAGAGCCTTTCAGTACCTGCAACAAGGTTTTTGGGAAGAGAAAGCTTTTTAGGCAGATGCCTGGCAGAAGGATGAGAGACAACAGGCATGAACTAAAATGGGGGTTTCTGACTTGAAATTAGGAAAACAGTTTTTGACAGTGACAGGACACTGAAGCAGTGAAACAGGTTGCCCAGGTAGACCAAGATGTCTCCACATTTGGAGTTTTTCCAAACTGCGAGAAACCTGCTTTGAACTCAGTGCACACCCTGCTCTGAGAAGTGGTTTGGACTGGACCCTGGGTCCCATCCAACCTGCATGAGTCTGTGAGTCTATGACATGACATGTCTGTATAAAAGCCAAAAGTATAATTTCTTACACATACAGATTTGGAAGCATTCCAGACTCTGGACTTCTAATTTTTTTCCCTATAATTCTGATTATTGAAATGAGAAAGAAATTCCAAGGATGTAGGAAAAACATACTCGAAGTCTCTGGCTATTTTGGAAGAGAACTGGCAGATGATTACAATCACATCATTGCAACAGAGCTGCTACTTGGCTCCTGTGCTGTGGTCACTTCCACCACCACCACCCAAAAGTGGTGGTTTAAGCCTTGACAGTGCAAAGGACCACACAGAGGTCCACACCTTGAGTTCAGAAGCGATAAGTAAACAAACAGTATATGCCTGTCCTCCAGGGGGTTATTTACACCTTAGAGCAATCAGACCTTCCACATCTGTTTGTATTTATTCTACCTGCTTGACATAGTTGACCTATATGAATAACCTGTCTCTCAAGCCAAATGCAATACTGCAGCATAAAGTTTACGTGAAAAACAAAACCTCCAGAGATACTAAGTTAGTGGAGTCTTTAATTACAGGTCATAAACACAACCTCTTTCTCTTAAGCAAGGTGGGCCTTGATTTGCTGGTAACTACCGAAACACATTCCTTAAGCCTGAGAAATCCTTTAGCAAAGCTAAGTGTGCTGTCAATTTCAACGTGCATTTTCACTGCCAGAGTTTTCCATTACAAAGCTACAATGAATGAAAACCCAGTTATTCTTACCACTGTTTCTGATGCCCAGTGATTTGTACCTCTGGTAGCATGCATGTAAAATCATGGCTGTGAGCAACCCACAGGTAACACACACCTCAGGCTGTAGATTTGGATTGGACTGGGAACTAGTTGGTACTTTTCTATTCTCAGATGATTCATCTCCTTTTACAGATATTAAATTCTGTGGTGTACTTACTAAAAAGTCTTTCATGATCTTCTTGCTCAGAAATCAGTACTCAAATCATCTGGGATCAGGCTAGAATTAATTACAAACAGCATTCCTTACAAGCACATTTACTTTTATGAATAAACCCAGTTTTTGCAATAGTTCTTGGTCCTTAGAGCTATTTGACTTATGGCTGGACTAAACAGGCTTCAGTCAGTGGTCCCCTTCCATCATTGTGCAAGTAGGTCATTGCAATATCTTGGAAAGTAGGCTGCCTTCTGCATTATTCCTAGATGCAAGAAACACTTAAGAGTTCTCATGTAATTGGGCATGGCATAAGCCTCAGGCTCCTGCTACGTTGTTTTTACAAAGGACAATATAGTGCTACAGTCTTGAATTGTAGTGTCTAGGATTATCTTCAAACTATAAGAAAAATAACAGCTAAAAAGCTGCAGAGGGGATTTAAAACACCACTGTTTCTACAAAATGGGAAACACACAGATTTATTATATAGCTTTATATAGTTTTAAAATGCTTCTGAAATTAGGTCATAGGACTTCTGTTTGTGAGGACATACAGTATCTCAGAAGCAGCAATACATATATGTTAACTGAAGCAGAAGCCAAGCATTGTTTATATAACTTCCCCTCGCCTCCCCCACCCCCAAAAAAAACCCCAAACACCAAAAAAATCCCCAGAAGACTTGCTTTCACTCAGCTAGTCATACAGTTGCAGAGACTGCTTTTGCAGAAATTGAAGGGGTGGGGGGGGAAGGGAGAGGAGAGGGAATTAAAAGCAGGGCTGTTGGTTTTTTCCCCTTAATGTTCCTTAATTTTTGTCTCGTCCTGCCCCCTGGTGGGAGCACAGGCCACGGGTCTGTTGGTTTCACGAAGGCACATTTGGACAATGTAACTCCAAATGACATTGCATTTCTTGTATAGCTATTTGTGAAATGTAATATGTACAACTTAACATAGGAAAGATTTATTGAAATGCTAAGGGAAATACAATATTATTATTATTTAATATGAAGTTGTGCATTGATTTAGCTAAAAATTAACAAAGCACCTGCAGAATTTTCACAATGATACAATGAATATCCTTTTTATTCTAGATAGATATTTAAGTTACAATTAAGTGATGATTAATATAAAATATATATATAAACATTAAATGTTCATTATTCAATGTTGCTTTAGTAAGAGCTCAAGATATAGCATCATCTATAGTATGAGAGAAATTTTGTTCATTTACAGATTACATAAATTCCTTTTTTATTTCTAGAAGGATCAACAAAGATGATAGTGCAGACCTGCTGTGGGTTACAACTTGGTACCTGAAAGAGTACTTTAGATCCAACAGGTAGGAAGGACAAAAGAAGAATCAAAGGCTTTAAAAATCTTAACACTTGTTAAGCTTACAAGCTTACCTGCTGCAATTCTGCTCTCACTGAATGATTTCCTCTAAGAGTTATAAAATAAGGCACTACCAACACAGATAAATGCTAATTTTAACCACTTCAGCACATTCACAGAATGATATGGGGTTGGAAGGGACTTCTGGAGATCATCTAGTCCAACCCTTCAGCCATGTTTAGATTATTTTTGACACGTCTATATTGCAGCTTCAATTCCTTCATCCCATTTCAGCTCAAAACCCTTCTGTGTACTCATGAGCTGCCTCAGGCAGCCACATCACCCACTGGCATTTCAGCTTTCTCTTGCCTTGAACTTTGGGTGCTGTAGAATCTAATGGCTGCAGGCAGCACATTCTGCTCTTGCCTACACTAGAGGTGGAGGTAGGAAAAAATCATTCAGCCCCACTCAGCTCACTGAAGGTTTGGCAGTGAAAACACCAGCACTGCAGAATGTTCTCTGAATGCACCCGTCTTTGAGGCAACGGTGTTTGCAAGGGCTCACTGTCACAACAATAATGGCAAGACCAGGGTGTGACATTGATACACTCACCTTCCCAAGATCCCGGAACCACCACAGGCCTCTTGATAAACCAGAACAGTCAGAGCTCTGTCCACCTCACTTTCTTCAGGTGCATCTGCCTTCACCGTCCATCCAAAAACCAAATGGATTCTTACACCTTTCCTTGATTTCCTACTGCAGAGAGCAAGATTTATTTTTTAACATACATATGCAAGCTGATAGAAAAGCTCAATTCTGTTCTTCCCCAAACAATAGAAATCAGAATTAACTCTAGAGGCATATGTAAGAACAAAACACTAAAATAACAGGAAATATCAGTAACCAAAGCAGAGACTTTGATTTCTATATATATTGTGGCCTAGATTCTCAGCTGCTATAGAGCAACATAGTTTCCACTGCCTTCACCTGAACTGCTTTGCACTCACCAAGAATCGAGCCATGCACAACAACTTTGGGCAAAGGAAGATTAGACATTTTACTGCAGTTACATAACAATTTGCCTAAGTTGTGAATTTACAAGTTGCCATTAGGCTGGTCTGTCCTGCAGAGGCATGTGAAAATGCTCCAGGCTACGTGACGCGGAATTACACAATGCCCCTGACTGATGAAAAACCTGGGGAGAAATGGTTGCAGATGACGATGAACTGCCAGCTGCACACTAAAGCCAGAATGTTTAGAGAACAATTTCTGGGGTTGCAGATGACGACGAACTGCCAGCTGCACGCTAAAGCCAGAATGTTTAGAGAACAATTTCTTATGACTGTGTATTACCACAGAACAATCTTTTCTCTACTTATACACCCAACCCAGACTAATTAGTGCTCATGCATTTAGGGATTATATATCTTTATGAACCCCAGGTACCAAGGTACACAGGATTGTGTTTTCAGGGCAGTTTGATGGCTTATTGTAATAGTGCTCTAACCACACAATTAAAACCTGATGAGATCTCAGTTTGGTTAAGTTCAGTTAAATCACCAAGGGTACAAGTAGGTGCTATAAAGTCTAATTAAAAATGAGAGTTCTCATTCTGTTTACATTGAAACACAGGAAGGATTCTGGTTCATCTCCAGTGACTGTAATTGATTTAGTCCCCGATTTATACAAATTTATATTCTAAATAATATAGAATATAAACATAATATATGTTTGTGTCAAACAGGATGTACTCAGGTGAATAACAACATTGATTTTAATGTTCTAACTGCACACAGGAAATAAATAAATAAGCAGAAAGCTTTGCAAGGTGAGAAAATACCTTAATTTTTGTGGTACTTTGGATTATAAAGCACTACCATGCTTAAAGTTGTTTGGTTGGGCCATCCAGCCCATGAGCAGTTTTCTTGACATGCCCAGGGAAGAGGCAGGTAGCCAAATCCTGCCTACATACAAACGGCCTTCGAGTCAGAACAATCTTCCTAAGGCAAGCTAGGGACAGCACAGGTCTGCCCCACCTCTAGGCCACAGAAAGGACCCCTCAGCTTCAGTGTTAAATTCTGAAGAAGCTGCAGAATGGAAGAAATTCCCTCCTAGCTAGCTCTGGAGCTTTCAACACCTCTTTGTGCAACACCTCTCCTTTTACCTGCTGTGATGCTCCAAAGATTTTTCTGAGTTGGAGCCAACCAAGGGAGGTGGGAAAGGCTTCAGACACTGCTCCCAGGCTTCACATCTTGGGGTTGCTGACCAGGAGACCTGACTTCTTTTATGAAGCCAAAAGATACAGCTGGGAAAAAACAGAAGTTTTCAAGACACACGGTCCTTAATAGCATTTTTTTCCAACCAACTGGTTTGTCTAATATAAGGTATCACCTCTGCCTTAAAGTTCTTAATAAAAGAAAACCTGTGGCATTAGAAAACACTTAACAGACAGGAGCAGTTGGTACATGTCCTGACTTTGGCCAGTTTTTGCTGCAGACCACTGAGGGTCCTCCCTCATCAAAGCAGCATGCAGTAAATTCCTTATAAAACTTGTATCTGTTCCCTTTCACTAAGGTCGCACCAGGATTGTTTCTATAGCCTAACAAACTCTTTCCCTCAGCCCCTTACAGGGGGATGAGAGAAGTGAACCTAAAGTAGGAAGATATTTCAGTGATACTGTAAGAAGTGTGAGGAATTCTATAGATGGGATTACTTATATATGATTAGTAACCAGATTCCGTATAACCATTAAGTATCTGGGCACACTCTCCAGAAAGACATGCTGCTTGGCAATCACAGTCATTCCACTATGAGACCATTAGAGGACTCACACTTTTCACCCAGGATGCAGCCAGCATGAGCTACCTGACCTCCCAGACAAGATTTTAAGCTGCTTAAAGGAAAGCAGCAAGGTAAATGTCACAATTACAAAACAAAAAAATGCATTTCCTGGCAGCATTAGGTACAGCAGAAACCATCAATATGTCTGTGTGCGCATGTGTGTGTGCAAGAGAGTACCTGTTTTCCAGACAAGTATAACAAAAACAAATTCCAGTTGTGCAAATTTTAAAAATCCATTTAAATTCACGTTCTGTAAGGCTGCATCAGACATAACATGTTGTACTGCACAAAGTATATTGCAAATATTTGTTTTCACTACAAAAAGAAACAAACTGTAGCTAATTAAATATCACACTGCCTTTGGAAAAGAAAACAGAATAAGAGGAGGCTGAGAAGGCTACCTGTAAGCAACCCAGTGACCAGAAGCTGTAACTAAGGAACGTACCTTCCTTATAGCACAGGGCACTGACTGGCTTTTTCATTGTGGACTGTGTTGTCCACATTGTGTGGGGCCTCCTCCTCTCTGCATCTGGGCTGGCAGTGCAATTGACCTTCTGGAAAAAATCCTCACAGAGATTGTTTTCGTAATGCCTTGTGGGGATGGTCAGGCTTTCCACCTTGAGACTCCAGTCAAGTACTTTAAGCACTATGACCAAAAAGTGAATGACACAGTTAGAGAAATGAATATTAATACTCATGTGTTTTCTGTATCCTAAGCAACTACTCTGTTCTTTCTTGTTTCAGAAGATCTAAAGTATAACCATGAAAAGATTAAGGCAAAAATATACACTATTATTTCCCTCAAAAATTTATGTGCTCTCCCTGCCTCAGATATTTTTTGCCATGGCTTGTAACCAGCAAACACTGGAAAGACATTTGCATCACTTCACTGGAGAGATGTGAGGGAACCTGCTGGCCTGCATTAGGGAGCTCTCATCCCATTCGCACCACGAATCTCTGCTGTGGTGCCATAAGCGCCTCCTTGTCCCCACCCTTCTCTGAAAATGGGGGTGGCAGGGCTGTTTTTCACACTTTTTCCCCTCAATCCTCACCACTTTAGTGCCATTTTGCCCTTTCTTAAATGCGTTTTCAGAGAGCTGCTGCCAGCTTGGCTGAGGGGTTCAGCTGGGCCCTGCTGTGGGGCGGCTGGAACCAACGGTGTCTGGCCCCGCCCTCCCCTCACAGAGGCCGCCCCTGCAGGCACCCCCGCCAGCACCTCACCACAGGCACCCCGTGTGGAGAAACCAAAAAAAGAGAAAATTCGGGACATATTTCAGGGATCCAACGAAGTAAAACTTGCACTGCTCTGAGAATGACAAAAGTTTGCTGTTTTTCCTTGATGAAAAGCGCTGTTTTGCCCCACTCACAGAAGGGACTTAATTTTAGCAGTTGTCTGAAAGTTGTGTGATCCCTTAAGGTCCCAACGAGTTGGAATGGAATTCTCCCTCGTGAAATGAGTCATTGCAATCTTCCATTCACATCTGTAATCACACTCATGACTGGCTAACTATTTGAGCTGGTCAAAATTATGATGAAAGAAATATACCATCAGCTAAAAAGCGCTTGCATGAGAGAACTGAGTAGATTTTGACAAATATGACCATACCCCAAAGGCAGCTGTATTGCCTATTAGCAGCTAAAGGTGAACTGAAATTTCCAACCTGGTTCTCCCAAAACATTGTTTTCACCCCAAGAGAGACTGCAAACTGTTGGCTTTTTATCTTAATTCTGTATGAAAAAAAAATCTTTTACGAATAAAAGGTAAAATCACTTGAATGTTTCCATTACCCAACTGCCTTCCTAACTTCTTCAAGCAGTCTCTCTTTGCAAGTGCGCTTTTACCAAAACTCTTCCAGTAGGGAATGTTCCATGAAAGACATTTGAAAGAGATGTTCATCACCCAAAAGCTGCAAAGAGACATCTTATTTTCTTTCCCCACAAACGATGTAAATCTGCCCCTCAGATCAGCCAAGCAAAGCCGCACCTCAGCAGGGCAGCAAACAAAATGGCGGCCCCCCTCCCCTGCTTTGCCACCACACGCTGCTGGGAACATGTTCTCCGCTCCCTTCACAAAGCATAGGTTGTTAGCAGGATCATAAAGGGTAAGTAAATATGATTCTAATCTATTTCTCATCTATGACATATTAATAAGCTAAAAATAACAGCTTGGAATTAATTGTTGACAGTACTTGGTACACCAAGAAAAATGTTGCTATACAGAGACAGAATTATCATTTTGTGCACCTACTTCTTAATCTTTGATAAAATCTTAGTATGGTTAGCCCATAAGGTCCACAAAGGGTCATTAAATCATCTGATTTCATATTTAGAAGCCCATAGAATTTCTTCAAAACCAACAACTACCCATTTTTCACTTGAAGCAATGGAAAGGCCATCACCCCTTTCCTCATCCCTTCCAGTCATTAATACTTCTGACTTACAAATATTTCACCTGAAAGTAGACCCACACCAATTCTTTACTGCAGTGGGATTACAATAGGAATGTTCCTCCTAACACGGCTGTAGAAATACAGTCCAGTTCCTTGGTGCTCGGGGACAAAGAAGTGGATGCTTCCGCCTCAGCAGAGGTGACAGTTTTGAGTGATCGTACTTTAGAAATCACACTGATGGCGTGTGCCCTCAGAGCCAAGAGCCTTCAGGGAGGCCAGCTTCTGTTTCCTACCTTCGCCATAGGTACCATGATTATTATTTTATTATTCGTACCAATACAGAAAGCTTCTTCTACTGCTGCTGTGTGGTACATTTGTCAGTAGATCTCCACAAGTTATATTATGTGAAAATCTGGACTACCATTAAAGTAATTAGATAACTTTTATACCTACATTCAGTTATAAAAAATGCACCTATTTTTAGGAAGTAGTTTATACACCTAGGAGTGATATTATTCCTTCATTCCTGTGACTTCCCCAAGAGAAAAACAAAGTGTTATTTTACTACAGTAACGATTATATCCCCCTGACAGTGTCTGACTGTGGTAGACACAGTAAATACATGAAACATAAAGTGACTTCCTGCCTCAAAGAGGTTACACTTTAAGCATACGTGGCAACAGATGGAGAAAACCCTGGAGTATTAATATTGCATGCACCAGGAGGGATTATTCTCACCATGCATGAATTAGACTGTAGACTGTTGCTACTTGTACTGAAAGTCCTTGGTCCAATACTGCATTTTGCAGGACTGGAGGTGGAATTAGATTTTCTTTCAAAGTCTGTGGACTGAGTGCTCCCTCCCACACATTTCATTATACTCCTGTCAAAGTTCATTCTCCCTAGCATTGTCATTTTTATTTTGAAAACGTTTTCAGATGGCAAGAGGCTACAATGGAAAGAATCACTGACAAATTTGGCATGCTTTTCTGTAAGCAGTAGAAGGAAACTCTGCCTGCATTGCAGGCATGACAATCAGCATATCCCATGGGTAAGACTACTTATTTCCCTTATCTAAAAACAGCACAGAACATAGCTGCACCAACAGTCATCATTTACTTCCCTATCAGTGCACTGCTGGTCAGCAACAGGGGAAAATGAAAACTTGGTAAAATCTAGCATGATGTGCTTGAATATGCAGGGTCTGGTGTATTTCTGCAGCAAACTACTGACCTGAAAGTCCAGATGGTTTGTAAACAGTGCCCTTACAAGCGATTTTCACTCTGACCAAGCCAATTTAAAATCTTTTCTGCCTGTCTCTACTGAAAACAGTTCTTGGCATATCTCAAACACATTGTAGAATTGTTTCCATTTTCGAGAAGCTTTGTTTCTTCTTCTTATGCCTAGCACATTTGAACTTCCATAGAAGGACTAATCAAACCAAAAGAATATTCTGTCACAGGCTGTGTGTGGACCAGATGTGCTTCTGTTGAAGTTGCCGAAAGATTTCTCCCAATGGATTTGAATTGGGAACATGAAGAGGCCATATGGTAGTAAAGATAATTTACATAGCACCTTTTATCACCAAATATCACAAAGCACCTTGCAAATCACCAACTGTATGGGAAGAATTTCACTCAGAATTGAAATGTAAATACCTTTGGGGTAAAAGTTGGCAAATACATAATAGTACACAGTAATGCTATGAAAAAATTTGTAACTAATTCTGAAGAATAAAGTCATATCAAACTGAAATCATGTATTGGCAGACAAATTATAGTTACAAATCAGTTGCAATCTGCACAGCTTCACCTTGTATGGGAAGCAATAATTTTTTGAAACTAGTTTCTTCCCATTGATAAATGCAACTCTGTTAAAATGATCTGCAAATACAGACATTGAAAATATACCACAAGACTAAATGGATGACGTATATTAGTTTTGCAGACTTGCTGTGCATATGTACAGTAGATGTATAGATATCATCTTAATCCCAATGTCTCAAAAGGTAATATGGCCAAGAAAACTTATACTTTGTTATTAGGAGGTAGCTTGTTATTAGAGGTTTGTTATTAGGAGGTAGTGGGGGAGGCTCTGGACAGTTTCTGATATTGTCATGCATATCACTATGCAAGTTAGAATAATCAAGAAAAACTAGATGTTTCAAATACAAAGAAAAACTAGATGTTTCAAATACAAAGAAAAAAAACAAAAACAACAACAACAAAAAAAAGCAACAACAACAAAAAAACCCCACCAAAACCTCAAAACCCTATATGTTTTAAATACAAAAACATTTTCTTTCTATCCGTCTTGGGAAAAATGAACAGCAGGAGAAAGAACATATGCTAGAGTGCAATACTCACCAGTCAGCAAAGCAAACAGTCAATATTTAAGTTTCAAATGAAACCACATAAAATTGCTGTAGTGAGGTCCATTACTTTAAAATGTTACCACCTTTGGTTACCATTCTACCACTTCCAGACTGACACTTTGTTTCAGCCCAGAATCTGTTTTACCTCCTGTAGATACATTCATCTTATGTTTATGTGCTGTAAGAAGGCAATTCTAAATGCTGCTGGACAAATCAAATGAATATTAAGTAGACAGAGAACATAATTTAATTTATGCTGCGTATTTGTAAAGCTCCCAGAAGAATTTACTACAAAATCATTCACTGCACTTTAAATAAAAGCTCATTTCCAGTTTCATTTAAAGAAATTTTTGGGATGAGGATTTTCAAAGAACCCAGGGAGTTCAGCTGCCAGCTCCTACCTTTTGATTTTCTCTAAGAATTGCTGTCCACCCACAGTAATCCAGGCCTGGTCGCACAAAGTCACAGCAGTCTTAGTATCACGTTTATCTTCATAACCTAGCCACAGTGGTCCTTCCTATCCCAGAAAAGATAAAGATGTAAAGACAATTTTACTGATTCTATAGGAAATGACCAGCAGGTCTTGTTCTCATTCCAATGTACCAACCTTTTGTAACCAAGAGCACAACGTTTTCAGCATAACCATGTGACAGCTGCAAAATTTTTTTGTATTAAATTATCTGCTAATTTTGAGCAAAGTGTTTTCTTGGAGCTGTTCAAACCCTTAAAATTGAGTGACAAAATACAGCGTCAGGAAATCGTGGTCACTCCAAAGGAATAACAGCAGAGACTGTATAGCAGACACACCAATACATGGTTGTCTTGAAAATTATGGGTTAGAAAAGACACCAAAGATTTCATGAACAGAAACACAGATCTCTGAGGGGGAGCACAGCCATATACTGAGGTTCTGTCTGCTTACCCCTGACACGCACCTAATTTGCATTCCTAGAAAATGTGCACTAGCAGTATCACTCCACAATTACAATGCCCATTTTCAAGGTCATGTTTTGTTCACCCTCCTGATTGTAGTACTTATAATCAGAGGTACAGAATAGCATGAATGCAGTGCACTCAACCCCCAGGAGCAATTTTCTTTCTTTATTTTTACAGTAAGAGTCCTATGCACTAAAAGCATGTGAAAAGACTATTATTAAACTACCTTTTAAATATGTTTAATGGCACCACATGCTGACTCAAAAATTCCTTTCCTCCAAGCCTATACAGAGTGGAGGGCCTAATTGTGAATACTTTATTGCTGTGTTGATAAATGTCCTATATCATTCATTCCTTTTCAGAAAAATTTCACACAGGCCTTTTTGTAATACAAAGTTTTAAAGATAAAACTCAAATATATCTATTTAGAAGAGCAATCTAAGCTTCTGTAGTAAATATAGTAATAATAGCACTTACTGTACTTTAGATCTTCGAAGTGTTGTATGAATATTAAACAATTTGTCCCTATTTGCAAGTATTTTAGTGTGTGTTGGACAGAAAGTAGCAGCAGGTATCTTCTTACTTCTCCCTCCTCCTTCACAGTTAAAGATATTTTTCCTGTTTTATCACACATATGGTAGTATAGCACTTCGCTTCTCTGTCCATGGGAATTCCAAACATCCCTTACTGGTGCTACTGAATGGTTCAAATTTGTTTTTACCAGACAGAAGAACCCATCAGATATCTATTATTTGTAAGATCTCCCAGGAATGGAAAGGAGAGTCAATTTTCTTCTAAGGCCTGCTATCTTTCCATAACACTGAGCTGTCCTGGATAGGTTTCACAAGAAATATCTCCTTTTTTTCTATCTCCAATGACCTTATTTACTGTCACAACTAATAGAACCGGAATAAGCCAGAATCTCCTCTTGCAAGTGCTGGGGTAGAAACTCATCATGAGTACAGTCCCTGGGATGGTGGTTACACAAATACAAGGATAAAAGTTATTTTCCTTAGTTTTTTCAAAGTAGCTCAGTGAAGCAGGGCTTGACAATTCCTGCTCTCTATAGGAGACCAGCTCCTTTTCAGGTAGTAGGAAGTGCAGACAAAAGAGTTGGTTCTGCTCGACAAACTAGGGCCAACTGTACAATAACTGAGATCTGTAGAGCCAGAGCCTGTCACAGCAGCCATATGAGTCTGCTGTTCCAGAAAACAGTTGAACTTAAAACATACTGCACTCCCATCCCATCCAGAGACTCAGAAGCTAATACAGTCCCAGTTCTTCTTTGTAGCATCTCTTCTTTCTGTAAGAATTCAGTAGTGTAAAAGGCCCATGTCCTTGAAATTTCAAATTAAACCCCAAGGAGATTGAGGAGTTTGCAGATGTAACGAGCATTCATTCAGTAGTCTCTGTTGGCAGAAGAGTATTCAATGTTCAAGTGCATTACAGACATTTATCTTTTACTTATCTTGGAAACTATTTTCTATAAGCTTGTGAGGGTAACATTGTCAATAGACATTAAAATAAAACCAGTGGAGCAGCTTGGCAATCCCACTTCCAAATGGTACCAGCATAGAAGTAAGGCATATCTACAGCAGCTCTGAACGCGCTGTGACCTTGTGTTGCTTCACTGTCTTCTCTTCCTATCTCATAATGGCACGTGTCCTGAAAGTGCTCTGCCACGTGCTTGCTTCCCCCAGGACTGTATGGCTACCTCTGCAGAAGAAATTCTGAAGGGCTGTATTAAAACCAAACTCCCTACAAAGCAGTAGATCTAGACAAAACAGCCCCTGTACAGTGGTCATCTTTGCCTTTGCCAACACCAGTAAACAGTGCTCCAGGAAGATGCAAGCTGGCATTTTGCCACAGAGATGGCACTTCTCTATCACACCAAAAAAGACATTAATTTCTTATGTGTCCAAGTCACTCACCTGTGATTCAGACATCAGTTGTTAAGCTTTTCTCTTGAAAAACTAACATGCACGTGGCTTCTATTTTCTGTTATATCCAGAGCAATATTCTGAATTCTGTCTTTGAGGCTGCAGTAGTCACAGATTAAGTTTTGATTACAAGAATCAGAAAGGTATTATTTGTAGGTGGTAAGACTTGCTAGAAGAATTTATAGAGCTGAGGAAAAAATACAAGATATCTGGGTCTGAAAGGGTGAAGCAGAATTGTTTATCTCTGATGCCACACAGAAAAATTTCTGAGCTGATTTATTGCATAGCTTATGAAAGATCAACACATATACACAGAACAAAATCATTGTTTTCTTTTCTTCTTCCCAGAACCATAAACCTATATTTCAAAAAGCCACGACAGAAGTGGGGGATGAGGTGGAAAGGTTGAACTCTGACTCAGTTTTGAAGGCCAGGTCTCTTGCTACTTAACCCAGGAATTTTCTCAGTCTTCTGTTGCATTCTATGCTGCCATCATCTGGCTCTTTTCATAACACCTGACATTTTCTAAGTCTCAATTGTCTCCAGGCCTGAGTAGGAGCTTCCCCTGGGTAGGAAGCTTCTATGTTTTTCATTAAGGTATTGCACAGTAAGGATTTGCCTTTGTCCAGGCAGCAAGCCTCTCTCACCAGCTGCCACACTCCCAGAATATTTACCCAGCCTCTTGGCCAGGCAAATATTCTGGGAGTGTTATCCCTTTGCCTAACTGAGCACTCAAGATAGAGGTAGGATGTTGATTTATGTGTCTACTCATACTCAGACCTACTATTCTGATTGCAACTCTTCTCAATCATCCACCAGAGATTTCTTGATAGCAAGCCAGTTACTTTTAGCATGCCAGCCACGACAGTCCTCACTATGTCCTCCTAACAAGGGAACGCAGGCATCTGGTCATGGGAAACACCTTTCCTCCTACAGTAAATGGGTGTTACCATCTCTTCCAGTGATTAACTTAAATATAAACAGGCTGTTTACTTACTCAGAGGCAAATATTATTTTCTGCCTGACACGGCAATGATAAAAGGTGAGAGAATCTTTCCAGTCAGTTTACACTGATCCAAGGCCACACTGCTTCCAAGAGATCACAGCCTTCACCTCCTTCCCATTCAGCTGGCAACCAGAGTATTGTGTAAAGATTCAGAAACGTTGGTCTAGCTAAAAGTTGGATTTTTGATGGCTGACAGAACTCTCAGGGAATCATGAAATGCAGACATAGGGGAGAACAATACATATAATAAACTTTGCTTCATCTTTAGATTGCAGCATATCTCTCTGAGTTCTCAGGGAAGCCTTTATTCTTTTAGTATTTCCAATGTTTGGCTTTTTGTCTACTCCCTGCTCTTCACAGGAGTCCTCTAGTCTCTGCGCATGCCAGACGAGTCTACTTAGCAAAACATGCTCAGCTGCTTTGTCTTCCTGCCAAAGGATTCACCCAACCTGTTCTGTAGGTAGCAAGGACAAGAAAGCAAGGGTGCCTGCATCTCTGCCATCCAGCCACACCCCAGCTCCCGGTGCAGAACACAAAGACACTACATAGAACATTTCTGTTGTACGTGAACTGCCAACAAGCAAACACAGCAGATACCTTCTATCGCACAGCACGTCACTCAATGCGTGTGGTTCTTGACTGAACACTAATCGATCACCATAGGGAGACAACAGCATGGGGTTACTGGGAGATGTTCCAATATGCTCTCCATTCTTTTTCCTGAACCATTGCCCAGGAGAGGTAGATTGGATAAGGCTCTGCTGGAGCTAGGGTTGCAAATTTTTTAGAGTATGGAAATTACTGCATATAAAGGAGACTTTAGGGCCTATAAATTAGAATTAATAAGTCTTGGGGCAAACTAGAAAAAAAGGACATATTTACATAGGGATAGTAAGGAGAGACAAACCTAAAAAGAGAAAAGAAGGGACACTTAGAAACTTTAAGAATGGCTGCTTGGATTTAGTCCCCACAGCTGGGTCCTGAGAAATTCTGCAGAGTCAAAACTGAAGTTAAATAGAGACTTCTTTAATGAACAAAGTAAAAACACAGCTCATATTAGATACACAGAAATGACACATATTCTGCCTGAGTACTAACTTCAAATGACAGTGTGCTGAAATTTTACAGATTCTCTATTTGTTAAGTTTTTTTTTGCATTGACAGAACAGAGGTGGGACAAACAGAATCAAATCAAATCTCCATTCTGAATTCAAGACTGAATTGCACCTGAATCAATACACTCGGGTCTTGAGCACCACTTCGTGCCTCCCCTAAAAAGCTTCACTGACCTGAATACTAGATGAATGCCTCCCTCATGCATCCTGGCAGAACTGGGCTGAGACTTTCAGACCCACTTAGGAACTGCAGAAATGGTATCAGGCTCCCAAGACTTGAAAGAAGTCTCAATCCTAAAGAAGCAACACAGAAAGCAAATGTGTACCTCCGTAAAGATACTCACATCAGCACAGTTAAATATTGGAGGGTTGAGGAAATACCTTACATACAATAATTTTCAGAGAAAACACAGACAAGTTCTTTATTGGCCCTATATAATGTTGCTGGCATTTATTTCTTACACAGCCAATTTTCCTAGCCTTGACCTATGTAACTTTAGAGTAAGAAGGAAACAGAGAAGTAAATCATGCAGAGGCATGTGCCACATACTCCTCACTCATGGATTAAACAAAACAAAGAATGCTTCATTTCATTTTTCAAGCAGGGTCTCTATGTTTCTGTAGAGTGCTGATGCTCTTGTGATATCTGAGCAAGATAGCATTAGGACTGTACACACGGTATTCCTCCTCGCTTTCTTAATAAAAGAATAATGAACCCAGTGGTGCAGAAGCAGCACAACATGCTGCTATGAAGGAGACCTCAAAGCCCATTCAGCTGCTTCACTGGTGTGTATTAAAATTAATGAGTTTCTGCTACAGGAAGAGGTGTCCTTACATGGGAATGAGATCTATGATCTTTGTGTTGTAGCACAACCACTGAGCAGCACAGAAATCTGCACAGCTCCATTTCAAATAATAAATTTCTTAACAGAATGAAAGTGAGGACAGACTGAATACATTTACTATATATTGAAAGAGGGGTAAGAGAACTTTTCATTTGCATCTTAAGCACCTTCCCATTAGTAAAGACTGGATTGTTGTTATTGCTCTCTTTTTTCCCTCCATTTATATAGCTAACAGAGCAAAAAATTGGCAATATTGAATGCTAGCCAGCACCTGAGGCTGCTAACTCAGCCAATATAGCAACAATACTTAATGGGTCTCAATTACAGAGACCTTATTTTTGTGCACAGGAACATATACCTTGAGGTCAGCACATTTCATTAGTATTTTTGATTAACACATCCTTCACAGTGGTTTTGAGCTTTTAATGCTTCCCCATTAATGAAGGAAAATTTTGAAGCAGCTATTAGCTTGTTACATAATACAATTTAAAAAATGCTGTTTCATTAAGACAGCTCAGTTTTATTCCAAATTCTTCAAGGCTTCATCCAACTGCAAAGAGGAGTTAATAACACACTGCTATACTAACATCTCTTTGAAGCTTAGTTCCTGCCTCTGAGTTCCAGTGAAGAACAAAAACAAGTAGCATGTTTCATATCTGAAAAGAACATCAAATATTTTGTGAGTTCAGCTCAAGCCATTTGCTTGGACTGAACTTCTAACTGGAGGACACTTTTAACACAGATTACCAAAATTCCACAGAATAATTGCCAAAAATCTAAAGGAAGATCACTTCCTTTTCTTGGGTGCTAGAGACACATCAATCTCAGATATATCAATGAATGCCAGCTTCAACCATAGTATAGAATTACAAGTGCCAAATCATGGTAAAAATCAGAAAACCAGGATCCCCTCAAAACTGCTCTGAGCTGTCTTAGAGGCACCAAATATTCCCATTTTGCTGAGGGTATGTGACCTTAAACTATTCAGATTTGACATTTATGCAGAATTCAAAGCAACCTATAGAAAACTGAGTATTACAGAGCAGGTAAAAGAAAGAAAAAAAGAAAAAATCTTGAAGAAGCATTAATAATCCCATCTGCTAATGTGTGCAGCTTCCAAATATTTTTTTTTTGGTTTCTTATGGCTGTGATTTATACCAAAATATCTTTGCTGTCACTGATGTTGAACTCAGTGTTTCTACGGTATACCTGCCTCAGTCTGCAAACTCCTTCTCTTCTAATTTGATCAAGTCCAGGCTATTAATAGTATCATGTAAAGGGCAGTTATTTTCCTTATCTCATTAAAATCCAGAAATTTGCTACACTGCCATACCATTAAATCCCAGTCAGTCTAGGAACATTCCATTAGGACTGCATTAGTTCATCATTACTGAAATTTATTTTTCTTTGTCTCGCTAGAGTCAAGCTTTCTTAAAAAGGATACCACATGAAGAAACTTGACATCTGAAAGTCAGCCTCTATTACTTCTTTTTGGGAGGAGGATTTTGAGAAGGCAAGAAAGAAAATGGGAATGAAAATGTCTCCCAGAAGACTCCAGAAATGGTTATTTATACAGAATGAGGAGAGAATGTTCCATTTTGTCACTGCCCTGTTGCTAGCTGGCAATCTTCCCATTTTGTCTCTCTCCAGTCCTTCTATTTTTGTAGAAGGGGCAAGCCTGAAGGTAAGCTCCAGAGAGCACCTGGGGAATACTCCGATTCTGGGGATATTTGAACCCAAACGCAGTTATTTCAGCTTTTCTAGTTTAGCCAAAGCAGAATCCCAGCACTGAGCAATCTGCCATATATTCAGTAAAAGCTCAGACTGGGCTCTGGCAAAGAACTGATTTCCTTTCTCCTTCCCTCCTAAAATAGAGGAAGTGTAATTGGATGTGTGGTTTCATAGAAACATAATTGTTAAGAGACATTTCCACAAGGAATTCCAAGGCCAAAGAGACAGATACCACCTCTGCTAAAGGGAATCATACTAACAAAACAGAGGCCATGTACACATCAGCATGAACTGGGGACCACTAGAAACAGAGCTGTGGAATTAAACAGTTGGTGCTGACGACCTGGCACCCTCGCTGTGCACATTTCATGAGGGTTTAACTCATTGAAGAACTAATCAGGACCCATTAGGTGCTGAATGCAGTTGGTGAGCGTTGAATGTGCTGCTGGAACACATCGTCCTCTTGAGTTTCATCTGAAATAGATCCAATAAAGCACACCAAGACTGCCCCATGATGTGAATCAAGGCACGTTTAGCAGGGACAAGCAGATTGCCTTCAAAAGGCAATTCCTGATCTGAACCAAACCACTAATCTAGACATACCATAAATTCTTCTGTATGAGACCTTAACAGCAGAATATACAGAGGAATAAAATGCATTCTGCGCTATGCCCAAAGACACACGTCTCAAAAGTGGAATTAGGATGCATCTTCCAACGTGAGTTGCTGCTGTGTGAAAGACAAACAGATGGACAGGCAATTTTTAAAATTAGAGATAATGGAATGAGGCAATTTAAAGTAATTTTACCCCCTTTAAAAGTAAAATCTGCTTTTACATTTTAAGCGAATGAGAACAGCTATGCAACAGAGCTGAGCACCAAGAGGAGTGTCTCCTCCAGTGTCTTGGATCTTTCTTCCAGTGACATTCAAATGACAGAGAAAAGATTGGGATTTTTTTACAGGCTGAAGACCTTAGCCTCGATACAGAAAAGCTGAGAGTGTCTTTCTCACACAAAATTAACCAAAGGTATTTTGACATGCCTAAATAAAAATAAAATTATTTTTATTCAGACAGAAATTAAAAATAGTAGCGAAACTTCAAACCAATCTATTTTCAGCACTCTGTGAAGAGCTGGAAGATATTAACAATCTTATGCATTTGGAAACATTTACAACACCCTTAAGAAGCAGACAACTACGTTAGCCCAGATTTCTAATGCCAGGAATTAAATTCAACCAGGGCAGCACTTCAGTGTTTCAGATGAAAGTTTGGCAGTACTTCGTGTAGGAAAATGACGCATAGGAAATGATACAGCAAGGGTGGGCCACTTTCATGTAATTCAAAATTGAACAATATATTATGAAACATGTAATTTAAATTAATTTCAAGAATACTAATCTGAAATGTGATCTGGTGCCAAACAAAACACAATTTTTATCCATTGCAGTGGATCAGTTCTTAGTGATCATGAGTGATATTTGCTAATCTGTAGAGATTTAAAGTCAAGCTGTAAATTTGCATTTCAACATTTCCATGATATATGTAGATTTTAAAAAGTCTAAGTATATACAGCTTTTGTCTGACTTAGGTGGCACTTCATGAGAACTATGTAGCAAAGTTGAGGCTCCACTTTGCTACTATCTCTCACATCTGGCCAGCTGAAGAAAAATTCTTGGAACATAAATCCATCAGGTGCCCTGAGCTTTTCAGTTGCCACCCCACCATGCTACTGTTTCTCTGTTCTGGGTAAACTAAGCAAAAAAGACGATATTTTAACAGAGGAGGAAAAGGCGTTCTGTTGCTTTAAAGCTGTTTAGGGTTAAAATTCAATAGCAGCAAGACTCAAAAGGAAGTAATCAAGAAAATTTCATCACATATAAAATACTGTGTAGCAGCCCTGGGAACAAAATTATCTCTTCACACAAGAAAAGTTCCTGTAGTATTACAAATAATATTAAGATAATGTCAAGTTACAGACACTGCTATACTATATGAAGGTGAAAGTTGCAGTATAAAGTAAAGCCAAAATGGTCTGTGGCCCTTTAATGTACATTCGTGATTATTTTTTTAATGTCCAGAATAAAACCTAACTGCATGTTCCTGTCTTTTGCATCATATAGACCCAGACAATGCTTTTATGAGTAAACAAGAAAACTGACACGTTATGAAGGAAGGGAGATTTTCTTACCAGTCTCAGCCTAGCAGGTGTCTCTCTGTTTCGTCCAGACTTTTCTGAATACTTGTGGATGTTCGTTACGTTCCCATCCTACTTATAATGTTACTATCCAGGTGTTAGTTTACCTGAATTTGACTGAAACAGCCAGAGTAGACCAGAATTAAACGATTGTGAATAATGCTTGAACATGGCACACAGTCTTTATTAAATATAAATAGGAGATGTATATAAATTATATAATTATAATAGCATAATTGTACTTCTGACCCCCTGTTTAAAAGGCTGACAGGCCTATAGTAAAAAAAAATTCCATGTGCATATTTTTAGAGATCATGAAAAATCATAATAAAGAGAAATATTCAAAAATAAGCTATATTGTTTCTGCCCAAGTAAGAAGCACTAACTTTTTAATGAATTAGGACTCATATATTGCTCTAAAAATAACTGTGTCCTGCAGCATCAAACGGTTAATAATCAAGCCTGAGATTCAGTGCTGTGCTCCTGCTGGCAGCTGCCTTTCTGAGGTGCCAAGATAACCGAGCAGCGTTTGGGATTGCCTCTGTTTTTCTTTCTTAGGTGATGCTGAAACAGTGCTCGTCACCCCGCAGTGACCCGAGGAGAAGGGCAGGGTGGCCGCAGCCCCGCAGCGCCCGTCCCGCACGCCCCGGCTCCGCGCTGCGGAGAACCTGCGCAAGCTCCTGCAGTGCCGGAGAGATCCCGTAAGGGGGAGACTTGATCGCACCAGACCTGGTAAATCAGACACTTAAAATGCAACTCTTACAAGCTATTTCCTCAAGACCTAATCCAGGCTACAGCCAGATACATTTAAAACTTTCCAGATAGAAGTGTAGTGTAAAAACTTCTGGAAAGTCCAGTTTCTGGAAAGATTTTAATGTAAAGAATTTTTTTTAAAGGAAATATTTTAAAAACTATAGCATTTGGGTTCTTATGCAATCTAAATATGCACATCTCGCATAAAAGAGTTGATATTCAAGACAGCATAGTTAAAGATTTTTTTTAATCTCCTTTAACATTACTTTTTCACTAGTATTTAACATATTTTTCTTGTCTTTTCCTGAAGACAAATAACTATGTCAACATACGCACAAGAAGCATGGGATTTTGGGGAGTTTTACCAGACAAACTGTAGACAGGACACCTACAAAATTATATTTTCCAGTTCATTTACGTTTACCTCCAAAAGATAGGACCATGAGTTAAGAAGGAAGGCTGGGAGGTGGTACCATGACACAGTTCCCCAGCCTTCAGCTCTGCTGGTAGGAGGCCAAAGCGCTGGGACTAGCGAGTCTCCTAAGTCAGCTGATCTCCCCATCAGCAAAGAGCAGACCTTATTTATAGCTAGCAACCTTGCACAGCAGGAGTCACCTCTGGGAAACGGGCTGCACTGCTTGGGTCAGCCAGGGCAAGTATCACAGAGTTGGACCCAGACTGGCACACAGCTGGTGCTTCTGTGTTAACCAATGCCTGTGCAACCTACCTTTAGTTATATTACAAGACACAGAACAGTATCCCAGCTGGCCTTTAAATATTTCCATGTCTCAAAGAAACCCCACGCTGCCAAAATCAAAAGAACTTAAAGGACCGTGTATTTCCACAATAGTTCAGAGATTTACATGACAGATTCCCCAACCCATGAAACTTCCACTGCAAGTGGCAATGGCCCCTCACATTTCTGACTGGTTCCCAATCTCCCTGCTTCCTCTTTGTTCCTGACATATCTGTTTAGAGAAGAAGCTTGTCCAGATTTTTCAATTTGTCTAATATACTACTTTAATATTTGAGACTGCATATTCCTTTGGTCAAATCCTTTGCAGATTTGATGTAGACATTCTCTGCATCATATATGCTGAATCCTGCACAGTCTGAAATACGGCTCAGAGAGCAAGGATGGCATCCTGTCAAGTACAGAGCCATGTTTCCTTTCATTCTTCAAACACCACTAGATCAATAAATCAAGGTGTCATGAAACTTGACACAGGAAAATTGAACAGGTATCATGAAATTATTGCTTTCAAAGCAATTTTGCATGAAACAAAACATGTAATAATTCCATATCAAATATAGTACTCTCACTGGGTCTCTAAGAAAACTTAGCATTCCTGATCACAGGAAGTTGAATTTTAGAATGCATTTGCTGTGATTTTTCTTGTAGACTGTCAACACTGTTACTTCATTTATAATAGTTCACAATGTGAAAGTTTATAATTTTTGTTAAAAGCAACCTTTAGCACCCGCCTAGCGTTTTTACCTGTCCAGAAATCACAGCAAATCACCAGTCTTTACCTCACCTGCTAATTTGGTTAGGCTACATCCAGAACAAAGGGCCACAATAAATGCCAAGGTAAGGGCTACACCCACTTATAAATCACACAGCCCCAAGACTCTTATTTAGCGAGTTAAACATTTACTAAGTTATAACCAGCAAAAAACACAAGTAGGTCCCTTAGACGATAACTGATTTGTCAGAGGAAAAGTCTTTAACAAGTATTTCTTAGACCCCTCACGGACATTTCTAATATATCTTTTTCCATCTGTTTTTCTTACCCCCACAAAAGAAGATCAAACTTCATCTGGACGGATACGTGCGTGAATAAAGCACAATAACACAACATCAAAAGGATTTATCATCTCAGACTGTATTTCCTTCAGTCCTCTACCCTGTCTTCATTTGCAAGGTGGTAGTGATAAATGTGACATCAAAATGCAGCCTGACGCTTTGGTTTCCGAATACCAAAGACAAAAAAGGTAAGATCCCAATTTTTTAAAATCTATTTAGGCTGGACACTAGTCTTAAGAAATGTGATGATAAAATCTGTTTTTCAATAGTAATTTGCATATTCCATAGCTCTTCATTCTGTTTTTCTTCCTTACTAAAAAAAATATCCTAGTTTATACATCTACAGTTATGGTGTGCATCTGGATTATGAGTTCTGTGCTAGTTGTATTAATCCCATGTACCTTCAATGCATTTGTGCCTATTCACAATAGATGAGTATCTAATTCAAAATTAGAACTACACAAATCTTAAAATATCTGTGTGACTGTGACTATATCTGTTCTTGGGAGACAAGGGGAAAACAGGGAGAGAGGATCCAAAGACAGGTGAAGAAGAAAGGAGAAGAGGATATTGAAATACAGTTAAAATTAACTGTTCTAAACCTGCTTCTGTGGCATTAAACTGTATTAGAGAGCGATTCTGAATACAGAAGAAACACTGTGGTCACTGTGACGATTTAGCCATCACCAAAGCAGCCACACATAGAAATAGTCATAGTCTACACAGGTACACAGATTGTGTGGTTTGACTTTAATTTAACCACAACTTTTGACTGTCAGAAGTAGAACTATTTCTTTTAATAGGAGACTCTAATTAGCCAGCTCTAGTTTAAACATTCTGTATGATCAGGAAAGGTAGCAAAAAGCATTGTGAGGAGAGCCATCACTGAAAAACAAGTATAAGCAAAGATGACTTTTGCCTTGCTGTGGGCATCTTTGGCCATCAGAGCCGTATCCATCCATGGGTTGACTTAAACATCTGCCACAATGAGTTTTCTGCTGCTTTATGTGATGATTCCATTATCAGAAATCACATTCTCATGAAGCTTGTGTTTGAACTAACTTCTCAGTTCCTAGCCTCCATAAATTATAACTCCTGGTCAGCTTTTCTCACTCTCAAAATTGGTTATTTCACCTTTCAAATATCCTATCACCTTAATCTTCTCTTTAAGTTGCTGAAAACAGATAATTTCAATCTCCTCTCTCTTGCTTCTCTAAATTTTATCCTCAGATTGCACTCTTATTTCAAAATTTCTCTTCTTCTGATTTTCTCTGTTGCATTTTGCCCCTTCCCACCCTAGCCCTCACCTTGTCTATAGAATTTGCCTGCATAGGTGTAGCTTCTTCTAAATGCAAGGGGCTTTCCTTTTGCATGAAGGAGAAATCTCCCCTGGCTGTTTACCTTCCTCTCACATCCTGCTTTAATAGCAATGCTCAGAATATTAATTTCAGATTGAACTCTCCAAGAAGAAAATAACCACAGCCATTGTTGCCTGCTTTGTAGTAAATTGCGACCCCAGACATCCATAGCTTGGGACCTGCTTCGGTAGAGACATTTGTCTGTTTTAGAGAAATAAGCAGATGAATTAGGAACTGGTTTAGAAATTACCAAATTTTCCTATGCTTTTTTCTTCCTCATTCATTTAATGATAGCTGTTAGTGTTCATTACTTCATTTAAATCACACACATGCATAATATATGGGGTATTTTCCTTAATAGCTTAGTTACAAATTAAATTAAAGTTTTCCTACACAGACTACCATGGGTTATTATTTCTACCTAGGAGTGTAGGATCTTAGTTCCACTATCAATCACACACCATGCATGTTACAATAAAAATTGAAATTATTACACAAAGGGATCGCTTGGATCCCTTTGATCACACTAGGTGAGTGCACACAAAGATGAGAAAGGAAAATCAAAGCTAATAAATGTGGTGTGAATTACCAGGACACTTTGCTGAACTCTGAACTAGCTGTAGGTATGTTTACATGGCAATATTTGGTCAAGAAATGGACACAGCATTATCTTAGGTAAGTGAAGATGAAGATGTAGCTGCATACACAGCTGTAGCCAGAAATGTAAAGAAGATATAGAGGCTGAAACTGTGAATAACAAAATGTTAGAATGCATTTATATAAATCATTAGCACGAATTTGTCTAGAATATTTTTCCTGGTTTACACTCTGATCTCTGCATCTATGGAAAGGATTTTTGAGATTTAGAACAGACTTAGGGAAGGATAAAAAAAGACCTTACTCCCCAAAAAACAGAATATTGTTTTCAAAACAATTCAGAAGAGAGCAGATAAAGTAAGGAAGATGAAAAAACTCCTGATCTGTGTGCATCTGTTTTCAAAAGCAATGAGGCATTTCGTAAAAGGTAGAAAATTAAAATAATACCTTTATACTCAATATGTAAACCAACCGTGGAACATGTTGCCACAGAAGGCTGTTGAAACCTGTGATTCAATATTAAGAAAGGGATTGAGTAGTTATTTCCAGAATTTTCAAGTATAATCAGGATATCACCTTTGTAGAAAAATTATTTAATGTTTCCAAATTCAAATCAATCTTTAATTGCTACAGATCAGGTAAGGCCCATGAGGGGAGAGCAGATTATACTTTATCTGCCTAGTGTGAGGCTGGTAGGCCTTTGTCAGAAGTATCAGTACCGGGCTGTGCAGCATTGGCAAAGGAGGTAACACACCTTGGTGCAGCTTGGCTCCCTTGCCAGGAGGGCATTTTGGGTTTCCTAGATTTGACAACAGTCAGTAGTCCAATAGGGTTAACACTCTTGAATGCTCATATTAGGGGGAATAAAGAATGTACTTTAACATGAAAATGCAACACAAATGCATATTAAAATTCAAATTAAAATATTAAAATAAATTCATATTAAAATATTGATTTAATACATTTTCAAAGTTTGCGCACTTCCACTTGCCCACACATTAGACTTTTTCTAACCTGCATTGGGTTTGGGGTTTTTTTTATACAAATCATCAAGAACATTATTTTGTCAACAGGAAAACTAGCATGGCAGAAAGAGGCTCTGTGGTCAGCAGAGGGAGTCAGCCACTTCCAGAAAGCACCTCATCTATTTTAGTATTTTAGGAATAGCCAAAGTGCCCTCCAGAGATTCTCATCTCCACTGACTGCAGAGGGGATCTAAAGTCTCTCCTACATTTATAGTGGGACTTGTAAATGGAGTTGGTGGAATGATACTCTCCCACAAACTCCAAAACAATATTGGTCCAGAATTAGTTTGATCTCTGGATGTCTATCTCAACAGATAATCGCTCTGCCTGTGACAGGTACTAAGCAGATGCAGTTTAATACATAGTAAAGATTTTCATTGAGTTCGGTTTGAAAAATATCACACATTTTAAAAATGAAAATAAATCCAACCTCAGGCATTGAGAAGGCTGAAATCAAATTCTGGCAGCTTCAGTCCAAAAAATGGCCATTGATTTCTGTAGCCTTTTTCCTGAAGAAAGGACATATAAAACTGTGCCAGTATTTGCATGCTCCTGGTGGCTGAAGTGTCATGGTAAATTCCTCTCAGAAATCCAGGACCTAGATGAAGAAAAAGGTTTTCAAATTTTTCAGCAGTGGTCTAGTGCCATTCCTCTTCCAATTTGCATCAGAAAAACATTTTTTAAAAAAATTCCTGGTGAGACTGTCAGAAGTACACAGGACATGGCTATAGGGAGCAAAAGGCAGATAGCGAACAAGCAGTGCTGTGATTGCCTGGCACTGTCCATGTCACCTTCAGGCTGGGACTTGTATAAATCAGTCACAACCAGCTACACCACTGATAGCAAAGTTTATCTGCACACAGAGCAATGGGACCCTGTATTATTTCACTAATTTAAGTACTTGGAAGCAGCAAAGAAAGGCACAATAGGTCATGTCATGATAGTCTGAAGGTAGAAGGATTCAGGGGAGGGTAGAAGGCTGGGTGTTGAGGGAAAGTCTGGACTGACTCAGAGCGACAGCAATAATAGCCTGTTTGACTACAGTCTATCAGTGCACACAACTTCCAGCAGTGCTACACAGCAGGACTTAGTAGTAACAATAGTAACTCAACATCTATCCAGCTGTCTCCAGGTGGAATTGTCTGCCACAGAGTAACTTTCCAGAGGCATTTGAATCAGAGTAAACTGGTACTCACAGAATGCGCTCATGACTTAAGAGATCTGCTTCTATTTGTTTAAAGACACTTCCAGTTTTGGAATTCCAGGGGGAATTCACAATCAACTATGGAATATAGTGTCAGATTCTCCACTGCTGTATATTTCCATACATGACAGCGGAGAATGTGCTTCCTAGCAAACACCAGGATGGTGTAGTTATAGGTGTTTTTCTATCTATAGTTTTCTAGCTATAGCACCAAACCTTCACTTATTATCATTTTGGAAAGGTTCCCTTTACTTAAGCTAGAGCCAACACAGTTCTCTTAGTCTATTTAATTCCTGCACACCTTGAAATACCTTTGTCCATATCGATTACTAAACAGATTAGAAGAATCAAGTTTCCCAAAGGCTCAATGGCAAGCGGTTAGTATGAAAGGGAAACCTCTAATGAGCAGCACTTATCTATTAGCCATTAGCTAGGGAGATTCCCACTCCTTCTGTTGACGGAGAGAAATTTCAACAGGAAGATTACCCAGATCTGATAAGGAATATTCCCAGCATAGGAAGGTCTCATAGTTAATACATGGTAATAATAATCATCTAACATTTAAAGAGCTTTGAGCAGTGCAAACAGTTTCAAAAATACTTGTTTATGGATTCATTGTGGTATAAATGACCTAAAATTCAGTGGTGCCATGCTGATATCTTAATTCTCAACATCATATATCATTTTCGACTTTGGACAAGCCATGCACTGAATGAAAAAGTGAATATAGACCCACGGACAAGTTAAATCATGGGAGAAGAGGTGAATTTTTCCCTGGTTTACTTTATAACACTGTACTTACCTTTGGTCTGTAATAAAATCCCTGAAATGAGCATACCATAGCAATTTTCAGGCAATTATCAAATATAAGAAAGACTTTGGAGATAACACTGACTCAGCAAGCCCTTAACGGGCCTGCCAGGAAATGTTCTTATGAAAACAAAGCATAGAAGCTACCGCAGAGTTCCTTGACTTCTCAAAATGTCTGCTGGTGGACCAGATATCAAATTACATAGTCTATATCAATACACACACACACACACACACACAAAAGTTATACAAACCACTACTTTTTGCTGGTTTCTTGACTTGTTCTTTTCTGGCAATTGCCACATGAAAGTTACAGAAAAGCATGGCTCCCTCTGTGATATATACACGAAAACAGAATGACAGTCAAATCATTCTCCTAATCTGATTTTTAAGACAGAGAGGTCACAACATCTTAATATTTAACTAAGAAATCTAGGCTGTTTAAAGCTTGTTACAGAAAGCTGGAATATTTTTACAATTCCATTTACTTGTAGCTCCATTTCTGCAGTTCTGTGTATTTTCTATTTGAGGAATTTCTGAATGTGCAAAACTGCCTTAGCTATAAAGTTATTCCATGCACTATATAACTCTGAGAAATTACTCAAGAGATCAGAATTCTATAACCTGAACAAAATACCATGCAACTCTCTGGCTTCAGACTGCAGAAAAAGAATGAAGAAAGCAGCCATGCTTTTTTGGGAGGCCTGAAAATATTCACTAAAGAAGAAAAAATGCCAGATTTGTCAGATCGTGAATCCATGTCACAAAAATGACTCAAGACCTCTCTTAAGTAGGTTACAAACATCTTTGTCACGGTGGCTGCACCCATAATACCTGACCACACCCATTTATAGAACAAGATCAACTAACTAGAAATACATCAGGACACAGGCTCCAAGACCCTTGCACTTTAACAGCTGCACACGGAGGTGGACACGTGGCCCCCAAGCCCAGTTCTAAAGTTTCTGCTGATGACTAGAGTGGAATTTGGGTGTGAATCCATTCATCTTCCATTCCTCTGTCTAGAATGTGATAAGGCCAAGCCAACAATTCAGGCTACAGTTGCGCTTCTTCCTTAAATGCCTTCTTTTCCTGTTTGCCACATTTCCGTTTCAAAAGGCCATCTCCTGTGAGAATAAAGAGCTCAAGAAGCAAATCAAAATAATAACTTTTTACATTTCATGATGAGATGTTTAAAGCACTCATCTTCCTTCACATTCCCAAACGTTTTTTCAGCTCACAGCTATTTCAAAGATGTATTTGAGATCTGGGCACAAACAGTGCTTTGCTTCTATATTTATGGTAAAATCTTATTTCTTTGTATGTAAAGATTACAAATGTTTTCCATCTTCAAATAGATGGCAGTGCAACTTGCTTCATTCAGAAGAAAGTTTCCATTAGTCTGGAAACAGCTAATTTGGCAATGCTAGCAGAGGAAACAGTAAGATGGAAAATACAGCAGCTGTTATGTGAAAGAGAATTAAGTGGGAAAACTAAGAAAGGTTTGTTTCCAAGCCTGGGTTTGTCCAACAGTTAGAGTTTCATTGTGATGGCCTACCAAAAGCAAGTACTTGAAGGTAAGTATTTGTCCCCTACAGAGACTGGAATGTGAAATATTTGAAACTTGCTCTGGGTTGCAAGAGATGCTGAAATCTTTATAATGTGGTACTTAAGTCAGAGTCTTGGGGAAAGTCTACCATGGAGACTACCAACTGCAGAAAAAACAATTTTTCAAGGAAAAAGGCAGCACGAGGAATATGAAGCAGCCAGTGGAAAAAATCTGAACACGAGTTATGCTCATGGGATCATGCAAACATTTGTGCAAACAACTTCTACCACTTTTTGTATCAGCTTAAGAGGTAGATACAATCAGTCCCTACATTAAGACTGTGGGGAAAGGAGAACAGAGGTTTTTCCCTGCTAGCGACTGTGGCTGTAACTGAGGTCAAAGACTGCAAAGACACCAGGCCTATCGCAACGTTTTACACCCAGCAGAGAGGATGAGGTCAGGAGACAGCACCGTAATAGCAAAAGGAACCCTGTGAAGTCTTCTGGGAATCGAGACCTTTAAACGCAGTAATAGAAATAAAACACTGTCACTGAAATGACCTTTACTCTAGTTGACCCATCCCCTCATTAAGCTGCAGAATACTGATGGGCTAAGCGCAGTCATTAACTGTTTTCATGAGATTTTTTCATGTTTCACTGAAAACTGAGAAAAGGCAAAATCACTTCTTTGCAAATGCAGCTTTTGAACAGGCAGCAAGGTGACTCATGATGAATAATGAAAAACCTGGCTAAGCACTGCATTTCATTAGAGAAAAGCTCTGAAAAGGGGACTCTTCTGCAAGATTGGGCACAGCCTTTATACTTAGAAGCCTGGGACTTATTACAACTATAGCTTCTCTGACTTCAAAGATACCCAGAGAATGAATTTGGCCCTGTTTGCTTTTGTAATGGCTGAGTAGCCAAAAATGAAAGCTAAAAGACTCAGGAAACACCAGGGTAATCTAATGCAGCAAGTGCAGAGCTCCCAGTTGACTCCAGAATATCCAGGATGATGTGTCTTGACTGCCATTTGTCCACATGCTGCTGCTGCTAGAAATCAAAGATTTATCTTCTTCAAAAAACTTCTTGGCAGATACTCCCAATTGCGCTGCACAGTAATTCAATGAACTGAAGCACATTAATGTAGTTTGTCTTGTATTTGTGCAGGGGGCAAATATATTCCACTATAGACTTAATCCTTAGCTTCCATTTCCCATACAGATGCTCTGTCTTCAGGCAACAAGCTTGACCTTGAATTTGCCCAGACAGAGCTTACAATTATATGTTTTCAACTACAAATACTTCATTTCTAGGTGATCTTTTCCTCCTCAGTCCCTGCATAGTAGAGATGACCGTGCCCTGGGATTGCTCAGTGGAGTCCAAAAAGAGTCAGCAAATTCCATAGGAAAAATTCCTTACGATTAGACGGAAACTCTTCTAATCAATCCTTATATTTCAAGGTGTTCTTTTACATAGTGAAAGAAAAACTGAACTGTATCTATTTACAAACATATTAGTTTACTTAAGAATTAGATTTTAGGGATGCTTAAACTACTAATGCATGGCTGCTGTTTCTGGGTCATGCACTGTGATCCATGCAAAACTCTGCATAAAGATGGACATGGTCCATCCCCCATGTGGGATTTTTGGTTGAAGTTCAAGAATTTTTGTTTCAAAATAAACACATTCCTTCAAAGAGGCTCACAGAGTACACAGAAATGACCTTCTTTGAGGTGAGAATTGAACTGCAGTAAGAAGTGATATTTCCCATCTACATGGAGCTTTTCAAGGGCTCCCAGGTAGAAGATAAATCCAGGCTGTTTATTATTCCTAGCATAACTCTACAACATCGATCAAAATAACAGACAATGATACTCAATCTTCCTTACAAAGTTGACGCTGGAGGGATAAAGATTGTATGTGTGTCATTAGAAAGATACCCACAAGAAATGTTATTTTATAAAACTACCCCCAGGAGTCTGTGAGTGAGCCAAATCCTACCTCACGTGTGCCACGGAAAATTACATCTAGCTTTCCAGTCAATTTTGAGCATTAGAAGAGTAATGTTCTTTTGCCTGTCTCCCTTGGTGCAGATGAGATGCTAAGCTGTTTGGCCAGCCCCTTCTTCAGCCCAAGCTTGCAATATCCCAGCAGATGCTATAAAGAAATTACATTGCACAGCCAGAACCTTCTTCAACAAATATGATCTCTACTATCTCTCTGATAATTAAAGCTACTCCCCCCTCCCTCACCCCCCAGGAGCAAACTCTGTGCTGTAACTCAGGGGACTAAAGCTCTTTAGAACCTGATGTCGGTCGACAGTGCCCAGAGCTGATCACGAACAGCAGGCCTGATTCTGTGCATCGGTGACAGAAACCTGAAGTAACTCTGTCAAGGTTACACATACCAAATTTGGGGGACGTAGGCTAGATCTGAACTGGTAAACAGACATAGAGAATCAGGCTCTATAAATCGAGGATCAGGTTCTATATAATTAACTCCTAGCCACGTTAAGTTGTTAGTATTAATTACCCTATGCTGCAGGCTGGAAGGGTCACAATCAGTAACTATGAAGTGTGTACTAGTACTCATAGCTCTCAGAGCTATGGTATACAAGCACCTATAGACACTTCCTCTGCAACATAAGTTTAATTCAGTACAAAAACTTGCAGAGGGAGGTGCTGGTACCCTCAGAAGGAACCACTATCATGTCAGGACTTCAGAAGAGAGACAACTCTCTCTTACATTAAAATCCCCATTCATGCACTGTCTTTCTGCTCCCACTGAGTTTCATGCAGTCTGATGACTGTGTCATTGTGTTGTTTCCACACTTAAGATACCGTGTCATCCCACATTTACCTGCCAGAACACAACCCAGCCCTCTTCACAGCCAGTGCAGACCCTGCCAGGATCTGGCGAAACATGTATAGAATCTACCCACCCACGACAGGCAGCTGACATCTACAAGCCCTAGCAGGTTCATCCCTGGAGCAAGGCCAGTTTCTGTGCTGCTTTTTTTGAAAGTGCTTCCTTTACTCCAGCTGAACAAGTCATACTAGATGTGCTGTTGGTTAAGCTTTCCGTGCTCCTACTTCTCCTATAAACAGTGGTAGGTAGAGGTTTACTCTATTACTGTTCTTACTGATGCCACACTGACTCTGCTCTATGGCCATCCTGTAACTCCATTTATTTGTCAGAGTGAGGTATCAGCTGAGCAAGCCCTGCCTCATTCCTAGCGTGGGAGCTGAACTGCTGACCAAAGAACTTTCAAGCTTTGTTATTATATACCTGCTGATGGCCAGACAAAAGACCAAGCCACAGATCATGAATACTGCCTCTTCAGCAGCTTACTTTCTCATGTATCAGTTAACATTTTCCTAGCATTCATCATGGTCTCTGATCCTCATGATCTTCTCCCTGTTTTATGTGTTCTTGAGGTTACCTTTATAATAAGATCTCTTCCAGAAGTTCAAGCATGATCTAATTTGATTGTTTCCAGAGGTGCTAAGCCACATCTATAAATTAGTTATTGACATGAAATAGTACCAAAAGTAAAATGAAATCAAACTAATCGGAAGATAGTTGGCTTCCTGTATGTTTCTCTAATTATTTTTTTTTTCCTGGTCTAAATACCCTTTCTAGGGTTAATTTTCCCCTCATCTCACTCCTTGTCAGTACTACAGCCCAGAGAAATCTCCCACTACACCAGATGCATTTTTCTGCCAGTCCCGTATGACTACTCATCAGAAACATCAGTTTATTTCCATATTATGACTGTTCAGGACCATGACTCACTATGTCCTACCTTTCCCATTAAATTTTGCAACCTTTCAGACAGCAAAATGTTCTAGATCTTTCCCAAACTGGAAGGTATTATTAGAAAAAACAACACTATAAATACCATAAAACAGGCTATTGTCTAGAATAAATACAGATAGCCAAGTTTAAAAATGAGTTAAGTAGTTACAGCTAAAGTTGGAGAGAGAGTGGAAGGCTAAGTCAGTCCAGCTACCTTTAGATGATCTTTGGTCACAGTAAGTATTGAATCATGTTATGTTATTTAAAGTATGTTAAATACGTGTTTTCTAACAGCGCACTTTGCCCAGTATAGATAAGGTCTCTAACATTATCAGAAGAGGTAGCACATACAAAGCATCACAGATTTCAAGCCCAGCCTTTTATGAAGGCCCTTTCTATTTTCTTAGGTTATAAGCTCACTGCTGGCACCACTGCCTGCCCGAGTGTTTGTAAAGCATCTAGTATGGCAGGAGCACAACACGCTTCGTTTGTTGTAAAAGGCTCTGCACAGATTATGTTCGGAATGAATGAAGGAGGGGTTACTTACAGAGACACCTGTATGAGAGGGATATCCGCATTTGTGGATTTTACATTCACTGATACACACTTTGCTGCTACATGTAGGCAGGTAGAGAGGGGTATTATTATCTCTTCTGCCCAATATTGTGGCTTGTGCCGTATCTACACCACACAACAATCTATCACCAATGACTACCACTTATCAAAGCAGAAGGAATTCAATACCAACTAGATGCTCAGTTATTGAAAAGTCACATTCTTTGTTTCAAAAGCCAATAAACAAGAGAATTTGTGGTCTCTCCTTGCATGAATAGATGTTTGCTGCACACAGAAGCAGACTTCTTGCACTGCTGACAGAGGCAGAGCTTCTAACAGCTCTTCTGTGTTTGGAGGTCACTGTCTTGAGTCTTCAGAAAACTACCTGTGGGCGTCACAAGAGCCGTCCGAGCCCCCTTGAAAACCTGCCCCAGTGTGCTGAGCCTGTCACACACACAGTGCATTTGTAAAGAGCAGCGGTGCCTGCTGCAGCAAACATCCCTGTCACAAAGATTAAACTGAGGCAGTGATACCACTTGCAATGTAACAGAAATGGTGCTTCTGCCAGGTGGGAGTAGTACAATTCCTCCCAGGTAGTTCATCTTCATGCCATCGGGCTGACCCCTGAGGAAACCCTGAGCGCAAGGAGACACTGGGTTTACCAGAAGCCCTGTTTAGCGGTTGCATTTTCTGCTGCATATCAAAAGAGCCAGGGACTCCTGCACAAGCTGTGACTAAGGAGAAATTCAATGGCAGCCCCTGTCTCAGCCTCCAGTCTCCCAGGGTGAAAAATGCCACTCCTCATCACCAAACCAAGTGCTGTCATCTGCTAATGCATAACATCAGCCTGGTTGCTGATTTAGAAAGGGCACCAAGATGAGATCTGAACTATAGCCCGCTGTGAAGATAGTCAGCCTGCTATATTCAAACAGTCTCAGCACGCAAAGAATTGAGAAGTCAGCCAAGCCACACAGAGACGTTTTTTGAGAGGTACTAAATCACATGACAGGACCTTCTCTTGGCAAATTGACAGGGGCAGGTTGCTTTTAGCAAATACACCTACTTCCAAAAAAGGATGGTGATAACATAAAATGATTAGTAGAGGAGAGTGTTCAAGGGCAAATCATATTTGCTAATGACAACTATAGTATATTAGCCTGCTGCTGGGTCTGCTCCATCCAAAATAATTTGTTAAAAGATAAAGTTATGGAGATTAGTAAGGCACAGCAGCCTATTGTAAGAGAAATAAAATCGAACAGAAACACACTTTGAAATGTAGGCAGCTCATACTTCACAGTGAGCACTTGCTTATGACTTCCAGGGTTTTCAACAGGAATCAAGCAGCTGTTTCAGTTCTTTTCTGAGCTGGGATAGCCTGCATTTTGGCAGCACAATTTTGGCAATATTACATTATTGCTATGGCTGGTTGCAATTGTTATTTTGCATGGACATCCATAAGTCAAAAAGGCTGTTTAAAGTGATTTTTTTCCTAATATTTATTTTACCAAATGACCCACCATCACTTTAGCTGGATTCTGAATTCAAATCACATCTAAATGGCTGTGCAAGAAGTAGTCCGTGTTCAGTAACAGCACTCCTTCCCCGTGAGCTAGAAGGTACTGTTCTACCCATCTGTCAGATAGGAAGCAGGAAAAACACAGTGAATTTACACAAACTCATTCAGACTTCATCTAGGCTCGTGACAAGACAGTGAGGAGACAGTACTTATGCTTACATTTTGTTACTCAGACCATCAAACAACCAGCAAATCCAATCCGCATTTGAAAATCACCGATTCTGGATTATAAAAGACAGCTTAAGATGTACAAAGTTCCAAGAGGACAGTTGCGAGCAAGTGGATTCAGCAACTGTCACAACAAACATGTTCTGTAAATATGTTCTGTAACTGGTACAGTAGGACTGGAGATGCTATTATAATCCTGACAGCTAACTGTCAAAAACACCACCTACCTGTGACAAATCACAAATTCTGATGTGTTAGATTTTTAAAAAATTTCTTCCAGTGATGTGAAAAGGCAGAAGAATATTGAAAAAATATCGATAAAAAAATCTATTTGAATTGTTCTGTAAGAAGTGTTGTCGGTAAGACATTTGCTTCTAAATAACTGGAATAATTTTACTTGTCTTTATGTATCTAAGAATAATTGCCAAAAAAATGGTAGATGAGGAGTTGAATATATTGGTTAGGTTATTGGTTAGGTATAAATGTTAAATAAATTTCGTTTAAGAGAAGAGTCTTATTCCCACCTGCACTCTTACTTGTGTCTGTCAACCTCTAGGAAACTGTTATCTTCAGAGAAAACATGGAAATATTTCATCCAAACTAGAAAGCGCTTCCTGAGATTTTAAGGAAAGCCTAGGTGTTCTCACAACCTGAAAACAGCTCCAGAGGAACTGCAGGAGAGCAGAGTGTTTCTGATGGCTGGGGGGCAGAATGGCTGGGGAGAATGGAATACCAGCCCTGTGTCAGGGATTTTTGATGCTCGTATTTCGGTAAATGCCCAAAAATAGTACTAACAAGTTTAACTGACTTTTTTGATTAAGCCATTTTTGTACCATCTAATTTGATGCTTTCCTGAATATGCTAACAAATTTGTCAGGCTTTGAGACAGTTTTCATCACTTTGCTTTTGCCACTCCCCCAGAATTACTTTCCATTGATTACAAGGCCAAAGGAACCAGCTTTTTTGAGTCTGCAGCAATGGAAACTGCACTCAGACCTTGTTGCATTAACTATTCAATATCCCTGTTAAAAAACTCTTCTAGCATGCAGAAATTTCAATTTTCATCTAGTCACTGAATTTCATTATAAGTTTGCTAAAGTAAAAAGCCCTTTATTATCAAACTTCTGTTTCTTACAGTGTTACTTAAGAACAACTTAACTTTCTATTTAATAAGTTAACCTCCTTTTGCAGAATGCAGTTTATATTAAATCCTTCTATCATTCTTCTCATAACATTCTAGTCAGATTTTAGCATCCCTCTTGAAACTCTGCCAGCAAAATTGGACTATCTATTTCACTTCGCATTCCCAAGTACAGAGGGACTTGAAATCTCTTTAGAACTTTAGCCATTTTAGCTACAGGTTTGCTATCAGAGTTAATATTCATTTGATTATCCAGCATGACTCAGAATCAGGAGGTTTCAGGACAGTGCCTTTATCTGAGGCATTTCGTCCTTTCTAAACATATGACCCTGCTTTTGACAGTATTGAAACGAATGTTGGTATGAGCACGCATTCTGCTAGTGCTCCAGATCACCCCATGCCACTGAACTGTCATCTTTACTTTTTATCTCTCACAATATCTCTGTTCTTGAGTTGGCATTACATAAACTTCATTCCTAATGAAGATATCAGTGAAAATAATATACCCACTCTACTACTTTGCCCAGAAGTAACATCAAATTAGAGAGACAGAATTTATCTCCCATGTGTTGGTACTCACTTTGCCACTTTCCTTTAATGAGCTATTAGATCTTGTATCAGCTGACCCAACACTGTGCCTGGAACTGATGACGCTAGACTGACAAGCCAAAAAGTATCTGGGTCATAGTATTTACCTCTTTTAATAGCAATGCACATTTCTCTCAGGGATTTTAAACTGTAGTATATGCTACAGACAAAATCAATAACTTCTTTTGAAGATTACACTTCTAATTATTGTATTAAAGAATGTTTAAGGAAAAACTATTCTTCTCCATTCAAGAGAACGTGGTATCTGCAAAGGAGAGAAGTCACCGCCAAGACTTTAAGGTTTTGTGAAAACAGCTATTACTGTCTTCAAATATCACAGCAGTTCAGCTGGAAAGTAATGTAGTTTGTTTGAAGTCACTAGAAACTCTGTCAAACTTCAATACGATATGGTAGATGTATAAACTCTTTCTTGACTGTGTAGCATTACTCACTCTTCATTTAATGCAGGCCTATGAACACTAATTCTGATCCCTCATAGCCCTGAGCGGAGAGAAAAAACACACAAAAATAATTTTGCTGTTCACTCAACTCTTCTTTAAAGTGTTGTCAATTTATTCTCTACTTCTATATCACAAGTTTCTCTTGCAAAAAAGTTTTTATATGGTAATGAAGATGTAAGTTGCTAGCATTTTTTTATTCATGTTTAACAGAGCAAAGAAGAATTTTCAGTGATTATATTATTTGCCCAGCCAATATATTAATCCTTAGGCAAAAATTCTCTGATCACGACACCTAACAGTAAGCCATTACCAGTTCAATCAGACGGGTCTAGATTGAGTTGCTTTCAATCAGTTTCAGTATTTTGAAAAAAAAGCCTCAGATCAAAACACTGAGGAGTACAAAAGGCCACTTACAGTTTGACTTCACAAGCACAGTCTTCCTGCTGCACAAGGGTACATCAAAATCTCAACCACCATGAACGCGGTGCTGTTGGTTTAGCTCTAAGCAGCACTGGGTTTGAATTACAATAATTGTAAACTAGTACTGTCATTTACATTATGTCTCTCATACATGTGAGCCCTAAAAAAAAAAAAAAAAAAAAAAAAAAAAAAAAAA
>NW_015090812.1:19215227-19435543 GCF_001431845.1 Calidris pugnax
CTTCAAATACGCTACAACCTTGAGTATTTTGTACAAGAGTATTCACAAAAACATACAATATATATTTTACAGTCCTTTAATACAAAATACAGATATCAAACCAAATCTGAACTGCATTGATCAGACATTTCTTAGGCAGGCAAGCTACGTAGGATAACAGTTTTTAAATTTAATCCCCTCTTCACCTTTTAAAGTCAAGCAAAAGATAAGCAGTTTCTTCAGAACGTGTTGGTGATGTCAAGATACTAATGAACATCAGTCTCTGTGTGTATTCACTGTCTCTCTCAAAACTCTTAAGTATCAGAACCTAAAGCTGCAGTCTGAAGAAGCACTAAAAAAAAAAAACCTTGCCTCCTTTTGAAATTATCAGATGAAACTGCTGCTTAATTATCCCCACTAAAGATTTCGGAGGCCCAAAAAAAAAAAAAAAAAAAAAAAAAAAAAAAAAGATTCACTTTCTTAGAACTACAAAACACATATGGAGGAGTTTGTCATTTCTGAATTGCAAAGAGCCAGTGCATAGGTCTGTTTGCCACATGTAGGCAAAATAATATGTAATGCTGCTAATGAAGAATTCTCCCAATATGCAGAAGTCCAAAGGAAAATAATAAAGTTTTTTTACTGATATGAACCTTGCAAACCAGAGTTTGAAAGAACCAACCAAAAGCCTGATCAGGCAAATCTGTTTTGTAATTAAGCAGTTGGAAGTAGATGCCATCAAAGACTCTGTTAACTCCTGAAGTGCTGAGGCTAACCCAGGCAGACTACTAATTTAGCCTAATAATAATGCATGACATTTCAAACTGTTTATTAATCATCCCACATCTACATAGAATGAGATGGCACCTTGTTCCTCAATTTTTGTAAACCTTTTCACTTCTCAGGAGGATCCAATTATTTAGAATGATTAAATGACAAAACAATTGAATAATCAAAGACATAAACCCAAAGAGTTAAAATAATTCTTACGCCACTTTCATGTCTGAAAAGGAGGGTGTCTAGATACTAGTGGTAACTGTAAATTAGAGAGATTAGTCATTGTCTCACCAGCTAGGAGTGTTCTTATAAATCAGAGCAAAGTTTGTTGGCTAATCACTCAAAAGGCCAAATAAGTAAATTAAAGGCAAAACTAGATAAAAAAAATAGAACTAAGAGGTTAATCTAGGATAATAGATTGTAGGATTCATTCACATCATACAAATAAAAGCATATTGGGGGGAAAGCAGAATGGAAAGTGGATCCAAAAGCATTGATTTAGCACAGGAGGATTTGTGGCAGTCTCTAGTATATTTGCCTTTCACACAAAATGTTTTTGACAGGCTGTGCTACAGATAGCTTTTACCTATAACAATTGGAAAATCCTAAATTAATCAGTACTTCCAATGAAAGGTTAATTAGAGAGTTTAAAGTAATTTTCTAGAAGAGAAACAAGAGGAATGAAGAGTCAAGTTGTTTTTTCAATTCACACTTCTCTTTGAAAGCTCTGTGTAACCAGAATAAAATCCTAATTGCTTCAGTCTTGCTCTTGATCTTTCAAAGCCTGTCCTATATATCTTTTCTTGTATTATTCATATTGTTTTCAAAACTGGCATTTAATTTCACTGTCTCAAAGACAGTCCTACACCACAGGCATTATACGCAACACAACCTAAGGGACCAATGTGTAAGGAATATTTTCAGAATATCCCACAAGCACTTAAAGTTGCTCTGAGGGTTTCATAACTGCTTAGGGTAGCGACAAATAAACTGGGGGAATCAAACTGTGGTCAGTTTTGGCTGCAGCCTGTCAGCGCAGACCATGCACTGAGAGCTGTCACCCTGGAGAACGGGACCTTCCTCACCAAACGTTGACAGGGGTAGACAGATTTGCTCAGGGTTTATAGGATTAATATAGGACAGGAGAAAGACTGAGGATTAGGATAATGTCTAGCAGAAGTGGGAGGAGGGGGTGGAAGAGGCTGTGGCTCATGCAAGGTTTTTTGGAAAGCAGACACTACCAGCTTGGAGAAAGTACCAACCAGCAGCTCAGATGCTGCTGAAGCGGTCATAGAGATAAGGCAATTAAGACAAAAGGCTGCAGTCAAAGGAATGAGGGCTTAGAAGAAGAGTTGGTTTTAATCCCTGAGCAGTAACGACTAAACAAACCCATTCCAGTACCTGCATCATCAGTTGGAATTGCTAATTTGCATACAGTAGCACACAACTGGCAGTGTTAGCTCAGCTCTGGACAACCCAATTAGTGAAGCACAGGACATTCACACAGCTCTTAAAGTCTCTGACAACTTCACCTATTTTTCAGGACAGGTCCCAATGTCAGCATCTGAACACACGTACAAATTAAGTTAAACATACCTAAAAATTGTGGGCATAATTTGTAGAAATTGCTCCTTTTCTGGTCTGTATTACACTTCTTGAGAATTCATGCATGTGTCTTAAAAAATTGTTTTAACCTAGCTTCAGAAAGCCAGCAACCAGCTCTCCCAATAAGGCAAACTTGTTTCTGAAGTTCTCTGAAGCCAAATGATTACTACAAAAGCCAATTTATGCCTCTGTTAGGAGCCGGTAACCCTCAAGACATTTCTTAATTGCCAAAATTGTTCAATTTGTGGTGATGGCAGGATACACTTAAAAAATGCAATTATTTTATTTAATCGATGCTACAACCAGTATTCAAATTAGGAACCTGAAATCACAGCCTGACAGTATTTTTAATTGAGATATTTACAGAATTATGAAATTAATGAGGGGCTAGGAGATGATATAATGAATATGCCTATATGATTAAAAGGCATGAAGTTCTCTAGATATGAGCAATACATACCAAATGAAGCTGTCAACCATTAAATAAACTTCATACTGGTAAAAAGAACAAGTTCAGAATAATACAACCTTGCTATAGGGTACTTCTTAGGACTAAAGAGACCTAAGGTCCCTCAGCTGTGTTTAAGCTAACATTTCCTTCAGATAGATTGTTTGGGCCCCAAAAGCGCCATTCTCCACTAACTGGAGGTCCAAACTGATATTATTGGAGTTGTTTGATCTATCTTACATTCCGAGCTGTAACATTAAACAACTCAACAATAAATCAGCAAGACAGTTATTGAGACTTACGGTATAAATTCCAAGCAATATTTATGTAAGTGGCTGTCCCCTAAGAGAATCAAGTGTAAATGTCAACATACATGAGCATATACTTCATACAATTGGAGAGAGTGTATTTACATAAAGAACTTTCTTAAATCTCAGCAGGAAAAAATAAGATATCTATATACATGTATAAATAAATAAATCATTAACATTTTACTGGTGTTTGAAGTATAGACTACGTGCAAAGATGTTGACATCGACACGTAGTGTTCCTTCAGTGAAAGGACAGATTACTGTGCGTGCTACACATTCCTTAGTTCTTCTGCCATTGCTGATTTTCCACTAGAAACTGAGAATATAAAACTTGTCATACCAGCACTGAGCAGCCACGAGATAACAACAATTTTTTATTAGAATCCTGAGCTGCATTAGCCAAAATAAGCAAGAAAAGACACCAACTAAGTTAAAGGATGGTAGCAGTTAACTAGAACTGCTAGAGTGTTCTTGATATTTTCCTTCAAACACCAACACTGTGTCCAATCAAGTGATGATTATGAGCAAGAAATGTGGATTAAGTTTCTAACCCAAACCCCAAGAACGGGCTTCTTGAAGTCTCCTAATTCCACTGGCTAGAAGTGTGACAATATGGCTAGATCCCCTTTACAGGATGCTACTATAATACATAATACTTTGTCAAATAAGAAATTACCTGCCGAGCCCCTTTTCCAGATTAACACTATGTATCAAAACCCTTTTCAAAAAGCCATTTCACCTGCAGGCTAAATGCAGCGTTTTGCTAAATGCAAACATGTTTTGCTAAAATAGATGATTAAATAGTATCCAACTCCAGCCTGTGCGGACCATCACTCTCCAGGTGCATTTGGACAGTGAGAAATCTATACAAAAACTAAAATGGATCTTCCAACCAACCAATGATCCTGCTTCCTAGGGTGAAAAGAAATTTGCAAAGACACTCGTCAGTAATTACACCTAATTTAGCAACACCATGAGCTACAGATTAGCTTGGCCTTCCTGATGTCACTGGGTAAAGCACTTGTTCACAGATGAGAATATATGGCAAGAAAAGAGCTTTTATGTTCCCCAAAATATTCTTTCATACAGCTTGCAGCCAGATTATTTTTTGCACTATTCATAGATGGTAATAAAATAATAACCTCTGGTCTGCCAACAGTGTTTGAAAGGCCTATTCAGTCTTCAGGGGGAAGAAAAACAAATAAATAAATAAGTAAAAAGTTTCCCCACATTGTGTCAAATAGTCTGTAAAGGCAAATTTACATACAACAGCTTAGTTTATCTAAGAGTTTACCACCACTCCCCGTTCTTCCTGCTCCTCCCTCCTCTTTCCCCCTCCTTTGCATTTTCCAGTAACCACAGTTCTACCCTCTGCCCTCTCCCTTTACCACACTTTGGCACTTAGCAGGCTTCTCTGGGCAACGATTTGACTCACTAGCTCAGCAATAGCCACCTCTTTCCCTGGTTAGTCCCCTGCCAGCTCTGCAAGGGGGCTCAGAGAGCCAGGCAAACGGTGGGAATACATGCCCAGGACGGAGAGACAGAAGCGATGACTCTTCTCAGCAGCACAGACACTATATCAGTTCAGACTTCTCATGTGATTTCACCCTAAGTGAATTCCAAGGGAACAGCATAATGTCACTCAGAGGATCCACTTCAGATTCAGGTGAAAAGGAGGAAGAGAATATTAGGTTTTTAGTAGGAAAATTAGCTATGAAACATGTCTGAAGTCTTGACAGTCAAAACAAATCTTACAACAAAAATAAACCATATAAGATTAAGCTTTTTTTTACTCCTAGTTAATAATCACCGCTCTAAGGTAAGGGGTTAAGTAAATATGCAGTGCTATGAGAAGCAGAAGGGAAATATTTGAATCTGTTGGAAAACGTAAGTTGGTGACATACTCTGGCAGGCATCCGGATGACTACTCAGCTTCAGCTGCTCGCGCTGCGCCGCCCCGCGCCCCACGCAGCAGGCAGCAGCCCTTCTGCCAGAGCCCCCGTGTTATTCAGATGACCTCCCCGGCACCGCAAACGAACAGGGCACAGCTGAAGTTAACAGTTCAAATGACTGACAGTTGAGAGGTTTTCTCAGCCGCTGCTTCCAAACAACAAACTCTTGGGCAAAAAAGTAGGTCTTCTTCACTGAAGAAAATAGGCCTGTATTTGCAACAGGACTTATCGGCCATAAATACTCTTATCAGCTAACAATAAAGTTTTGCATAATCTTATCACGTATTTTTTTCCATTAATACTTGGAAAGGCTTACGCAAAACAAATAGTATGTGGGATATTTTTTGCCCACCCACAGCACAGGGTACTGAGTATCTGGAAGCACAGGAAGGATTGCCAGAGTCTGAAGTCATCATGTTTTCACAACAGTTTCAGGTTTCAGACAAATAGCTAAGCATACATGCTTATTATACACGTCAGTATGAGGTCTCTCACTGTCCCTGGACCACTGTGGTAAGGTAAGCCTGAGGTCTGCAAGGTGGCTTGAGTTCATCTAGCAACTCACTGCTGCCAAGAAGAGTCACATTTCCTCCATCTTCTCTTGCTGCTCAACTCCCAGCCAGAATCCCATTCCTTCTTACTCCCAAATGCCGTTGCTCCTCTCGTGTCCTGTTGAGCCTATTCAGCTCACTGGCATAGCAGACACTCATGGATTTGGAGGTTTAGTTTTGTTTTGGGTTTGGTGGTGTGTTTTTTTAAAATTATTTTCCTGGCAGATTAGCACATTCAATTAGTTCACAGAGTAGTCAGAGGAAGGAAAGCGTCTGGAAAATGTGGCTGGAAGCGTGGGTGGAGAAAGCAGTAATTCTCCTTTGCTCTGCTGAGAGCTATCAGATAAGGTTCATCCCATCTTGCAGAACACCTGAGCTCCAGTGCTCAGGGCAGACAGTGCTACAGGCACAGGCGAGTCAAGCAGCTTCCCAGGGGAGCAGGGAAAGCGCTCTGCCCATGCCTCAGGAGATGGAATCAAATGATGTAACCTACACAGTTTCCATTCTTCAGCCTGCAAACAAGACGCTGGTCATTAGAGGAACTTGCCAAATGGCTTCACCACCTCCAGTCTTGTCCCCGCCCCTTCTACACCCCTGCCCTCAGCTCCAGAAGAAAGATTTTCTCCTAAGGAATTCCTATCTCTGTTCTGTCCTCTAGACCAAATCATTTATACTTTTAAGGCTTCCACCAGCAACATTTGTACTCGGAGAAACCAGACCTGGCACTAAGCATTCACAAAAATATGTCTGCAAGGCCCTAATGTTGCTCTGCGATCATACTGAGGCCCAAACACCACCACTGGTCTTTGTGTTCTCCGAGAGCACCAAAAAACAAGAATCAAAAGAACACGTCATGCAGTTTACCTTACTGTGGACAGCTCAGTACCCATGTGGGGTTTGTTACTTTCCTCAGGATTTGGCCCTGGGTATGGGGTATTTGATTTCACTTAATGAAACACAACCAAAGCACACAGCTACTAAAGCTGGTTCTTGGAGCCCTGCTAAAAATTCCCCACGCAGTTGGCTGGGTAGGATTTAAAACTCTGCACTATTCTTAACAGTGTGTGTCTGCAGCAGCTGGAAAATGCTGGGTTGCAAGCAATGCATTCCACAACAGGGTTAAAGCTCAGATCCTGAGTGTTTCAGACTCTCTGTGGGTTTATATATTTCAGTTTACATTTAAAAAAAAAAACAAAAAAAAAACAACTAAACAACAAAACCAAACACAATCCTATCACTTACTTAGGCACCTGAACATATTCTGTTAAGAATCTCACATTTAATATCGCCACAGTAATTACCCTTAAGCTATTCACTGAAGTGTGATTTTTAATTGAGAGACAGAGTTCGTTAAAGCTGTTTTGGAAAACTTCCCACATTCAGTTTCATAAAACATTTCCAAATTATATGAGACTAAGAATTGACAAGTGTCTGGGAACATGAAAATGGCTACAAAAAACACGCTTAACTGATTAAAAAATAATCAATAGACTCTGATAAAGTTGACTGCACAATTTTAGGAAATAGGGGCAAGATGATCTGTATTTAGCACAATAGCATTTATAGCCCTGCTCCACTGTGCATATAATATACACACCTACCAGGGGACCCAGCAAAGCCTGTGCTGCACTCGGAAACTTCTCTATAATAATGGAAGATATCTGACAAAAAGATTTATTATCAAATGTTATTAAAATAATCAATGTTTTAAAACCAATTGAAGGCAATGACCAACCGCTGTTTCTTGAGTTTGATTTTGAAGAATTAATATATTCATAGCTATGAATAGCAACAGGAAGGGAGTTGTACCAACAGAACAGTTCAAAGCTTTTCCTCCCAGAGATTCAGGGTGTGAGTCTACTCAAACAAGCAAAGAAAGTAGACTTTAGCTTCATAAAACTGTATAAAACTGAGACACTCAGATATTGTTTTGCTTTATAAGAGGACCCAAGAAATTTATTACATTAGAAGACCTGCCTAGTAGGAATTAATTGTCCAAAAGTGGCCTTCAAGGCAAAATTTTAATCCCTCTTGAGAGCTGACAGAAGTTCTGTTATGAACTTCTCTAAGATCCTAAAAATGTACACATTTTAAAGTAATTTCTAGTATTGTATAATTTGATGGAGAGAACTGAGACTTCCCCCCTGCCCCCTGATTTATCACATCTTTAAGCATATTGGCTAATATAATCTGGACTCCGACCAAAGCATAAAAGAAAGCAGTGGAGAGCAGTGGATGTTGTTTACCTCAACTTCAGCAAAGCTTTTGACACTGCCTCCCATAACACCCTCACAGGTAGGCTTAGGAACTAGTTAGGTGAGTGGACAGTGAGGTGGATTGAGAATCAGCTGAGTGGCAGAGCTCAAAGGGTTGTGATCAGTGGCGCAGAGTCCAGTTCGAGGGCTGTAACTAGTGGTGCTCCCCAGGGGATAGTACTGGGTCCAATCTTGTTCAACATATTCTTCAACAACCTGAGTGAGAGGGTACCCTCAGCAAGTTTGCTGATGATACAGAACTGGGAGGAGTGGCTGACACACCAGAAGGCTGTGCTGCCATTCAGTGGGACTTGGACAGGCTGGAGAGTTGCAAGGAGAGGAATCTAATGAAGTTCAACAAGGGTATGTGTAGGGGCCTGCACCCGGGGAGGAATAATCCCATACATCAGTACAGGTTAGGAGCTGACCTGCTGGAGAGTATCTCCCAGGTCCCAAGCTGACCATGAGCCAGCAATGTGCCCTTATGGCCAAGGTGGCCAATAGTATCCTTGGCTGCATTAAAAAAAGCCTGGCTAGCAGGTCAAGTGGCCCTGGTGAGGCCACATCTGGAGTACTGCGTCCAGTTCTGGACTCCCTGGTTCAAGAACAGTAAAGAACTACTGGAGAGAATCCAGCAGAAGGCTACAAAGATGATCAGGGAACAAGAGCTTCTCACTTATTGGGAAAGGCTGAGTGACCTAGGTCTGTTTAGCCCAGAGAGGAGAAGACTGAGAGGGGATCTTATCAATGCTTATCAATATCTAAAGAGTGGGTGTCAAGAGGATGGGGCCAGACTCTTTTCAGTGGTGCCCAGCAACAAGACAAAGGGCAATATACACAAACTGGAACGCATAAAGTTCCATCTGAACATGAGGAAAAACTTCATTACTTTGAGGGTGACAGAGCACTGGAACAGGCTGCTCTATGGAATCTCTCTCTCTGGAGATACTCAAAACCCACCTGGACGAGTTCCTGTCCAACCTGCTCTAGGTAAACCTACTTTAGCAGGGGGGTTGGACTAGATGATGTCCAAAGGTCCCTTCCAACCCCTGTGATTCTATAACCTTAAATTTTATTCACTTGATAAGGTTCAGGCAATACCACATGCTAAACAGGTCATTAAAGATTTAGTGACCAACAGAAACCGAAAGGTTAGCAAGCTATAGATGTATAAGCCACAGAAAGAAAACAAGCAATGAGAAAGTCTCCCACAGACATGCAACACACAACTAGTCTGGTACTTATATGTACCCCGAGATGTGATATTTAAGCATATACGAATACCCATAATGATACATAATATCTTTACTAATAAATAATAATTATTTTATATATGTAATATATAGATGCATATTTACACATATTCATATATATATAAAATTATATTCTGGGGATAGTTTTGAATTTCATCTCTCTAGGTTATCCTCACTTTAAAGTTTTTTCCCTGTTATTAAGAGACATTTTTCATTAAACACCTTCCAGTTCAGCTTGGAATTTATGACTTGATGGATACATAAAAATATGTTATTTATAATATGAAAGAAATTACATTAAAGTAAAACAAATTTGATTTGATAGGTGCTGCTTGTGGCTAATGTTCTTTCCCTGGCCTTCAAGTCTTTTATTTGATGAAGGTTGAGTTTTCCATCACTGAGAAGTGTAACCATTTTAAGCTTTTTAGACAAAAAAGTAGCACCATGATGACGCCTGGAAGAGTTCTTTAGCTGGATGTATCCTAGACAGAAGCTATTTGCTGCTTATTGTACAACATTAATGTACTGTTGACTGAAACAGCTGGAAGCACTTTACAGACTAATGGTGAAAACAGCCTTCAAAACCAACCTTTGAAATAACATACAGCTAAAGAGAAAGTATCTCTAAAAAAAAAAAGTTTGGGGAGTAACTACCCAAAGGCTTTAGTTGTTTATTTGTAAGTATTTCATCCGGAATAAACAAAATATTTTAAATCTTAACATTTCTATTTCTTATTAGCTTATTTTTTACCTTTAAAATGCAAATTCTTGGTTCTAGCTGGAAAAGAGAGTGTTTCTCAATCAGCTGAGGTATCCCAGACTGCAAACCTTTGGGTCAATTGACAGGACGCTGCAGTAGACATTTTCAGTGAGGGATCTTCAGTAAAATTTCTCTCCTCTCCATTCCTCTACTGTCAGAGATTCAAGGCCACATGCAGACAGATGCACAGTGGAAGTATGTTTGCCCACTGTAAGAATATAAAATTCATTTTGATACCAAGTCTGAAACACCCTTTTCCCATTTCCATTCCACAGCTACAGAAGGGAGCTTATCATGAAGCAAAAAAATCAGACTAGTTAAGGCACAAAATGGTGATCCATAAACTCAGTAGCCACTCCTGCCAGAAAATATAGGCTGTGTTTTTGACTGATCACAATCTGGTTAACTCCATTCACTTCAAACTCACTTTTTCAAAACGTGAAAGCTTCTTGCTCCTTACCTTTAATGAGATGTTTCTTCTTAGAAGCAATTGTTTGCTATTACGATAATCTATAACTCACTGTACATGTATTACCTTAGGTTAATTATTTGTTTCAATAGAAATCCCAGTGCAATGAGTTAGAGTAGAACTGAGGACAGTTTTGTTTGTAGAGTGTGGCCAGGGACAGTCGCTAAAGTTCTGAAGCAACAGGATTTCTTTAGGTCAGTACTCGGACTTTGCTCCAGAAATGGACAACGGAACTTGCATTTCCAGCTGTGAAGGTGCTTCCATGGTCATCTACATCTAGATTTTGGTTCAGGATATTGCAGTCTTCTAAGTCCCCACCCATCTTTCTTTAAGACTTCATAATGCAACTGTTTCACCTTGTGCTTTAGATTCTCATCACTACCCAGTGCAAAATGGAAATGAACAATGCAAGAAGTAAAGCCAAAAAATCCAACCTTTATGACTCATCATGTGATACAACAAGCAGTTTCTGCGTAACTCAGAGAATCTGTTCTACCAAAATTAAAACACACAGCTGCAAGTTACAGAAACACAGGCTAACACATTATTCTTCCAAAAGTTATCTTTTGTTTCTTTTCGGGTGTTTTTTTTTTTTTGGTCTTTTTTTGCTTAAACTTGCAGAATAGGTAGATAGTTTACTCTGGATATATTTTTGGCAGGCAAGTTCTGAAAAACCTTGTTCCAAGAGTCCTGTGGACTGAAAACGCAGCTGTTCAGATTCACTGATCTAACTTCTAACACCAGGGATACTCCTATTGGTGAAGCAGGCTTAAGGGGCAGACAAAATGACAGCTGGTCCATTTCTTCTCTTGCACATAAATCCCATTTAGAATAGGATTAAGATAACTGGAAAACAACCTATTGACTGAACAACAAATCCTGCCTAGCAAGAGGATATATATGATTTAAACAATTTAAAATGTTTAAAGTGGACTTTAAATACTTTCTTAATAATGGTCCCTTAAAAAGGGAAGCAACATTTTTAGAAGCTGGCTTCAGGTTACTTCAAAATCTGGGAGTTTAGGGAAAGAGAAGTTAAATACTCTTCTGGTCTGTAAATATATATAATCCACAAGTAAGGTTTTTTAAAGCATTGAAATAATTTTGAAGCATAAATTTAGGAAGATATTTTGGATCATAAAATTTCAAAGCAATGTAATCCCACTGATTCCAATTTGAACTTGAAATACTGATGTTATTCCTCCACACATTGAGAATGGAGTCCTATTTATATCAGAGTACAGATTCTGGCCCAAAACAGATCTTATTTCCGATGTAATAATTTTCTGTTTTAAATATTCTTAAACGTTTTGAAGTCCGCATACACACTTAAGATGAACTTCACAGAAGAAAAGATGAAATAAGTTTGAGGATTTTTTCAAAATATAATAAGGCAACCTATACTAACTTATGAAAGCTTAAACAGAAAGACTGTCTCTGTATTGGCTTCTGCAGCAAGAATATGTTTAATTCAGTGGGGTGGTTGAGCTTATTCTCAAATCCATAAACTGAACGTGTTTAAATTCCCATGTAATCTGCCTCTTGATATACCTCAGTACACTTGCCTTTGAACTTCACTTTTGCTTTTATGTGGTAATTTTTTTTAATTTCAGGTGCTGACCAAATGAGGCATATATTAATATTTAAAAAGAAAAAAAATCTTCACTGGAGAATAAAATATGGGGTCTTTGCAAGTTTGAACAAAACCTCAGGGTGGATCACAGTGTAAACAAAACATTAATGCATCCTTAATCCCAATGTGGAGGGGGATAGGCTGCTTGGGTATATGAGTGAGTGATGATATACTAGAAAGGTGAAAATTGAAATTAAATATTGATTTATATTGGACTATGAGGATGTAACTTCATCAGCAGGTATTCAATTCTGTAACATCTTTGTGAGTAAGGAGCCTGATTTGCCACCAAGATTCAGGTCACTTTACTGACATGTAAAGTAAAACCCCTCACCAAATCCTGCTGAGTTTACTCATCTAAATGAATTAGCAGGAAAAAACCTATACATGCTGACTGACTGTCCTGTCGGCGTCCTCACAAAGGCTCAAGTTACATGATACAGAGAATAACAAAGGGATTCTAGACTCACATTGCATCTATATGTTGTTTGAATTCAGCTTTATCTTGCTTAGAATTTTTTTCCACAACTGGATTTTACAAAAGGCAGTTCCACTTGTTTTGCAAGTTTCCTAGATTGATTTTGGAAGGCTGACTCCCACTCACATAATTGGAAAGGTCAAAATGTACGCCATCCCTTAAGGAGCATAATGCTGTTTTCAGCAGAAGTTCACAGCAAAAAACCCTTCAAGTCAGCTGAATGGAAATCCAGCGTGAGAGCCACTGACATTTTAGACTCATCTTGGTAACACTGAAATGATGATCCTGAAATCCTTACTTAGACAAAGCTTCCCCTGAGTCCTAGATAGCTGACCAGTAATTGCACAGATTAACACTTGCAGTCAGTGACAGACCCCATCGGTGCAGTTTATCTTACTTTAGGTTGGCAGCTCTAAAAGATTCTTCCAGCTACGAGTACAGCTTCTCTAAAGAGCTCATCTAAGAAACTAAATTAAAACTGCCATCTCAAAAAAGCCCGTGCCATCTACATTGCTGTATTACAACAGGTTAAAACACACAGGTGAAATAAGTTTCATAAGAAATAGGAATATTTAATAAGTTTAAAATATCTGTTTATCACCAGGAGCATGCACAGAGGGAAGAAAGAGAAATAGGAACATACTAAAAGTTTACTTCTACCAGTCCTGGAAGATTTTGTTTTGGGCATTTAACAGTTAAAGAAGCAATGGCATGCTAACTGAGCGCATTAAAACAAAGAGTTGGCAGCTTCTGAAGGAAAAGGGCTTGTGCTCCACTGTTCCAACTTGTCAGTCAACTCATGCCAGCACCCTCCACGTCTGCCTCTTCTACACACCCTCATTACATGTGTCTGTCTGGACTGAGCTGCTCATCTGTTCGGGGACTCTCCTGACAAGTCAAAAATTCTGCCTTCTCTCTGCTCTGGAATTGGATCAAATCACCTCAGCTTTTTTTGCAGCCCCACGAGGAGGCTTTTTGCTTATGGTCTCATTCTGTTTTCCTTCACTACTTGTCTGTTTTTGATTTCTAGAATGGAGGAAGCCGAATTGCTGAAAGAAAGATTGCAGGCCATAACAGTAAGTGCTTATAGTTACAACTTGCTATTAAAATATATATATATATATATGAAAAAGACTTAGAAGTAGTATTGTGTTAATGAGCTACTGTGCGTTTTCTGAAGAATGATTTATCCCAGGACAAACAGACTTATGTCTGCTTGAAATTGTTACTTTTAAATTCTGGTTTATAAGCTACTGCTTTAAGACGGCAAAGTTGCCTGTGCTGACTTTATTATGGGTGGTATTTCACTTGCAAATTAAATTCAAAGCAGTGAAAGTATGTGTGCAAATCACTACTGGACGGTCTAAAATACATATTACTATTATCGCAGCTGAATGTTTGCCTGAAGGACAGCAGGTCAAAAGGCAGCTAGAGAATTCCAGAACAAATCAATTTGCCCATTTCACAACAAAACTGAGAGATAAAAGATTTTTGGTTTTGCACTGTGGAATTAAATACAATTTCTGAATTATTGATGATCTAGCATAAGTACTGCTGCCTGAAAAGTGAAAAAGGACAAGCTTGGATTAAGCAAATTCCTACCTGTCTGTTTTCAGAAAAAAAAAAAAAAAAAAAAGGGCTCAGTGAAGTTTATGCTGAAGACATTAGAAAGCATTTTCAGTTTCTCTTCTAAAGAGAAATCTGAATCAAAATATTTATTGTGTTTTAAAGGAACTACTGAGTTATTTTTTAAAGGAATATAACCTGATGTAACAAAAAAGGCTGAATCCAGATTCTCCTCTGATTTAATCTCTACTGAAACCTATTCAGTCACAAAAGAATTAAACTGAAACAAAATTTGTCCCTTTGGGATGAAAGAAAAACTGCAGAAGGATCACTCACTATCACAGGCAATCTTTAAAAACAAATAATGGGAATGAAGGTAATTTTCACACTTCGCATGATAGATTAGTTGAGAAACAAACACTACTGACTGAATAAATGGTGAGCAGCGATAAAAAATACCTTATTAGGACCAAAATAAATATGACAAGGCATTACTGAAAATATATGGGAGTTGAACAGGTTGGTTTTTAATTTGGCTGGGTCTTAATTATGACACTTGATAAAAGCCAACCAGCTCATCTATCATATTTACTTGAAACATGATCAAGCCCACAATAAGGTAATTTGAAGTGTTTTAGAGGGTTTAGAGTACAGTTGTGTGTTTAACTGTAATGGTGTTTGAACCAGGCGCATAACCCGGACTTTGTCTCTGGTGTATGGGCTCCAAAGATAAGAAACGTTTGGGTGCTCCAGGGAAGGCCAGGCCTTGTGATGTTCCACACTTCCTGGTACTGGCAGGAGCCGGGCAGCAGCTCGCCTGGGGAGGACTCCTGTGAACGCACCAGGGTTAGCGTCCCTGGCTGTGCCTTTGCCTCCAGACAAACACTGGAGAGATATTTTTTTAAGGACCTGTGACAGCTTCCAGTGTCTTGCATTACAGGAAGTGGGAAATCGTATCTGGGCTCTGGCCATGATTTCATTTACTACCCTTGCTGCATAAAGGAACTATTTGCTCTCTACTTTCATCGCTTTCATCAATTGAGAGCATTTAATTGAAACACTCAGTTCATTTGTTATAATGCACTGCAGAAATGAAGGAGCCTAAATAAGATGACGTTATCATCAGGTTTAAGAATCTGCAATGTGAGCTGTCTAAGAAAACAATACGTTACTATTACAACTTCAAGTTGCTACTCAGTGGCTTTGGGAAGGTTTGCCCCAAGCAACATAACGTGGGAAATTCCAAGTGCTACCTACAAAATGTATGTTGCAAAGAATCTAACAGAGGATGGCAAGGGTTGCTCAGAGCAGTAAAGAACTACATTTGCACTAAAACCCGATTGGTTTCTGTTGTTAAATGCCTGGCTCATTTACAGTACTTGCTCTCAGAGAGCCACTAGGGGCTTTCAAATTCTTTTTAGTATCTTCTTTATGGAGTAAAGAAAAAAGGAAAACCCTATTATTATTTTAAGGTTTTGATGCTCCCATGGCTCTGAGAGGTAACTGCTTTTCTCTGTTACGTAGCTTCCACCTGCTGCTGGTGTATATAGAATCTAACAAGTGAAAAATGAAATGCATCTATTTTGTTAGGCTGTCATATTTTAAAATACAAAAGCTTTAGTGTTTGTTGTGGCAAACATTTTGAGACAAAACAGTCAAAGAGAAACCTTGGGCTTAATCCTTCCTCATCAAATCCTCTGTTCTACGAGAAAACTGAAGTGAAAGAAGCTTTGAATTATAATATTTCTGCAGTTTCATGCTATCAGACTGAAGTGTCCATACCTCTTTGTAAGACCCCTCAATAACCAAGCATTACCTCTCAAATTATATGAAAACAAAAATAAATCAGCTAAAACATTAGCTGCTCCATTGGCCTTGACAGTACATGCCACCTGCCATGGCACCAAGCAGATCAACATTGGCACCACTATGGAACATTGTCATAAACTAACGAACTTGGCACACAAGCTACTTAGCAAGACACTGCTCTGTAGATGTGTTTCACTTCCTTTCAGATAGATCTAATTTAGAACACAACTCTTTTCTATGCCCAAACGTCAGGAAAGATGTCAACATGTTTCAGTAGGAGTGAAAATTAGGACCAAGGCTCAAGTCTCACCTTGCATTGATGCACAACAGGGAGAAAGCGATGAACGTGATTCTATGATTCTCAGGTGCTCTTTCATAAAAAGCAAATCTTGCCTACATTAACAAGATCATAGTAAGAGAGGATCAGAGGACTTCTGCCAGCACCCTGATTACCAACAGGGGCAGAGTATGAAGTTTAGTAGAACCATGGATCTTAGCTATCTAGGAATAAACATTCATTCCATTACACGTATAGTCAAAGCTTTGTACAGCAAGACATGATCTGCAGACCCAGCATAGCAGAAATCACTGTAGGAAGACTCCTAACAGGTTTTAAAAAGTATTCTGTAAACACAAGGTTCAAAAAGGTTCCTCCTACACTTTCCTTGAAATTAGCTTCTGGCATTAGACCTTCAGCTTTATTTGACTAGATATATAAAAGGCAATCTATTTCAACCTTTGTAATCTGGATAATTGTATAATAGATGTTTGCTACCAAGCAGTGAAATTAAAACATGCTGGGACACCAAAGGATGCAAGTAGAAAACTTTAAGAGAAAAAATATGGGATGCAAAAGAAACATAGACCTCTTACAAGAGAAACAGGCAGAAGTTTCATTCCTGAATAGGTTCCTTATTACAGAGTTAATTTAAAATGCGGTTATTTGTACCTTTTCACTCCAATTTCTTTCTGCACAGTACTTTTGTTTACCACTTCTCATTTCAGAGTGGCCAAACTCTTAGTACAGATCTCCATTGGTATAAAAACAATATTAAAATTTACTTAGAATATTTTCAATAGTATAAACCAAATAGAAGTTCATTCTCTGACAAAGAACTTATCCAGAACTTCAGTAAAGAAAAAAAGCAGTTTTCTTAAGAATTGTAACAATCTGTAAACACAAGCTTTTGTCTCACTTTGCTCATCTAACAATGGGTTATTCAAAGGCCATTTATATAATGAAATCGGGAACATTTCCTAATTAAGGAAAGGTGTGAGGGTCAGAAACCCTCAAAAATCAGGATTGGCTGAGTAAAATCCACCATAGCAGCTCTTGGATAAAATCTCTTAGAAGGGACACTGCAGAAAAAATACCCGTTGTAGTGCTCCTAAATCAGCAGTTTTGTTAACTTTAATATAAAGAGCATTGGCAAAATCAAAACCACTACAGAGATGAAGGTAGCACGTATCTTGAGGCAAGATTCCTACCTGCTCTGTTTGGTATATTAAAAAGATAGACTAACACTATCAAGAAAAAATTGTGAAGTACAGATGGTGTCTACAGAAGGCTACTGCACTTCACAGACTGCAAGAGAGATCACTGACTCTCATTCACCTACCAAACCCCCTCAGTTGTGCTTGGCCACAGCCCGTAGTCCTGCCCTCAGTCTCCACAAGACGAGGTGGTTTCTTCTACTTCCCATCTTTCAACAAAGCATCCCTATAGCCTGTAGCCCAGCCACTAATGTCCAATTTCCAGTAACAGTGAAATGATTCAGCCAAGTACACTATGGCTCACCCTGTTTCCCAATCCCAGATTCCAGGGAAACAGCAGAGAACTCCTAGCCTTACACCCAGCACTTCCTTACCGACTTTCTACACTCCTCATGCACAGCTGGTTCCTCAGGTGGGCTGAAAGGGCAAGTCTCTTCCTATGTTTGTAAAGAACTTAACTCCTTCCTAAACCATACTTGTTTGAAAACAGACTCTGTTCAAAAAAAAACCAACACCAAACCTATTAGTAATGTGTTCCAATCGAAAGGAAAGGGGGATTAGCCACCAGTCAGCAAACATTTCTGCACAGGACAACAGGTGATACAATTTACTTTCCTAAAACGTACCAAGGAACAAGTGCAAAAGTTGCCATGTCCAATAACAGGATTTTATAGCATTAAGGCTGACCGAGAGAATAGCCTATTAATACAGCTTGTAAAAGTTCGTTTCCTTTGGCATGATTTCTTTCCCACTGGCTGCTGAGGACACAAAGTACTAAATCAGTGTTTGGCCTCAGAGAGAGAAGCCACAAGGATATTCCATATGACAGCAGCTATCCAAATACACAAGAGGCTCGAGTGTTGCCAGCATTCAGAGACACTTCACCCAGCTCTGTTTTTCTGTAATCTGTAGGAAAAAGGATAAAGGTGGCACTATGATAGATCAGAACTACTTGAGGTTTTTCCTTCTAAAGTCCAGCAGCCATGAAAAATGCCTTTGCACAGAAAAAAAATCTTTTTTTTTTTTAATTGTGAGGTAACAACAACATACATGAAGCATACTACATTTCTCTGTATCACTAGTCAACAATGAAATAAATTTCTAAGTCATTGTTTATTGCTGTCTATTTCAGCTGTTAGCCACAAGATCCATAAGCTGGATTCCCCCAACACCCCGTTTCATTTAGTGAAGTTGTGCAGCTGCACACTGTGGACCACGCAGACTCTTTCCTCTCCTAAATGATGTGTGGGCTGCCTTAGGAATTTTGGTCAGGGCCCATTTCTAACCTCATTTTGCATGTACAATTGTGCTCAAATGTTATTTCTTCCTGTTTTCTTCCCCCACCCTTCCCAACAGTAAATAACTTCTAGTGTGGATCATCCCTGCATTGTGGCCATTAACATGTTTAAACGTACTTCAGAGAAAGAGTAATGGAAACCATACCTGCATAGGACACAGGAGCTGTCGCTGCTAAGAATTATGCACTGTCTGAGTGCCATATAGGCTTTAAAATAAGGCTTTATTTGCATGGATTGATTTTACCCTACTGAACAGCACTTAATTTTTTTTAGCAACAGGTAATTTCTCTAAAAAGTATTTTATTGTTCTCTTAATTTGTAGGACAAAAGAAAACTGCAAGAAGAAATTACACAGAAACGTCTAAAAGTGGAAGAGGAAAAAATGAAGCACCAACATTTAAAGGTAAGTAAAGTGTTGGATTTATGTAACTAAGGATAGCCTCAAGTCATTCTGCATGAATAAAGGTTTTGGATTTTGGAATGCAAATCTTCACGCATTTAAGTCATGCTTTTACTGTCAAATTTTCACTGCTTTTTGGAGTCTTGCCAGGAATCCATTTAACTTTAATAAGCATCACCCTTTGAAAAAAATTACACTCAAGAGCTAATGTTATTTGATCACTTTCATGGCATAAAATGAGATCATAACCAGGAATAACTCACAGCTGAAAATTAAGCCTCACATTTCAGACTGGGTGTGTTCAGTCCTTAATTCCACTACAGCAGACTCACTTGGTACAGGGTGCAGCACAATCATGAGGTCTTATTGCACTTTCTTCTGGGGGAAAAAAAAAAAAAAAAAAAAAAGAGCTGATTTTTATTTAGCTATAGCCTTTTGTCAGCTTGTTTAATGACTCTTTGGTAAAATAATGCTATTTCTTTGTATATTAAAAGAATCAACCAAACTAACTAAAACCACGTAAATGACGCAAATATTGTCCTGAAAAGTGTCCTGGTAAATTCAGGATTACAAAGTCCAAATTACAAAGGAACCAAAATATCCAATTCTGAAGACACTTGAAATTGCATCTGTTTCTACCCAACACCACCGTTCTTTACATGGGATGTCAAATTTCAATAGGCATGTCATTTAGGGAGATGAGACTATGCTTCTAGAAATACGCAAGACTTGCTATTTTATATACCCTTTTAATTATGTCAGTGGATAAACAGTTTCAGAAAGATATGTTAAATGCAATACCAGGAGCATGGTTTGTCTCCTTGAGCAAATGGGGGAGAAGCATATTTAAAACAGACTCCTCTTCAAAACAGACACCTGATCCTGGGTTTTATCCACCCTCTTTTGTGTTATCATAACCAAAAAGTTATGATAAACCAGTTCACCAGGCCTGGCAAACCAACACAAAACTCACTCATGCTTAAGTTTCATCGGAAGGCAGTGACCATAAGGATGGGCTTGACCAATTGTGTAATGTCTTGCCTAAAATAGAGGGGAATATCTTTTCCAAGTCCTGTAGCTAATGAGCAGCAAACATGTGACTGTCTTCCTCTTAGTACACGGTTACATGGAGTACTGCAATTTATGTTTCAAGTTTCCATGCCTATAAATTCAGAATGACTCTTTTGCCCTTCTTTTAAGAAGGATAAACTGATCTGTCCTAGACAGCCCGCTAATCCTCACTACTGCTGTGTGCAGAGTCCTAGGGCAGGTTCCCTACAGATCCAGTACATGCCTTCAGCTAACATTAATAGGTACAACAGAATTAAAAAGCTATGAAAACAAAAAGCCACCTCGCACTTGTTCTGGAGATGTTCTATGGAATCTTACATAAGCTAAAACACTCCTGGAAAAATATTACTGAAATGCTCTTCCTTTCAAAGAGGACAGCAGATGTCACTTGTTTGCCTGTTCTGTGAAAAATCATACAGCAAAGTTTTTAAATTAATATCAGTCATATTGCATGTGAGACAAATCTAGGATCTATGGAAGAAATTATTCACTTGGCAAGAAGGGATCAAACATACATTTAAATATATACATATGGTGTACAAACAGATACATATCATTAGCTATTTGGAGTGTGCAAAATAGACTTCTTTTTCCAGCTGAGTACTGAGACAAGGACCTGATACCAAATGCAGCATTACTATATGAACATCCTCTGCCCTAGAAGCCTTGTCCTTTAATGAACCTTTTTGCTTCAGACTAATTCAGGTATTTCAATGGAATCAAACAACACAAGAATCTAGTGCAGAAATTGCTTTAAATCAGTTTTAGACTTCTAAAATGCTTTGGCACTTCGGTAAATTTTATTGAGGGCTCATTTCCCTAGCGAGTCAGTTTGATTTCACTCATTTATACTCCTACCAGTTGTGCACGGTGAAATCTAGAGCTCTATGACCTATTCAACATTCCTCACACCTGTCCCTTAGAAAACTATTGCAGGTTAGTAAATCTCACTGTCACATAACTGTTTCTGATAGCTGGATATCATTATCCTCTTCCTCATTTTGTCTTTCATTACTATTTATAACCCTTAGCAACAGGTTTATTAAAAGGTCTTTGTTATGTGGGGGGGTTTCGGTTGCTTTTGTTTGATTGTTTGTTTTGTTTAAAACTTCCTTTTTGTAAATATGAATCTCTGCTCCAGCTTCCCAATGACTTTGTGGGCTGCCCCCAAGCTAACTTCTTGCCGAAAGAGACAGATGAGGTATCATAACAGGTCTTAGTTATCCAGTAGAACTATACTGGAGAAGGAATATTTACTGCCTACATGTGCACCCCTACCACATGAAGCAGAGGACGTGCAAGCAAATACGGACACCCGTGTGGGTAGGGCTTCAAGGAACTGCAAGGGGAAATGGGGGCTGCTAGTGAGGGTACAAGGGAAATGTCACCCTCAAGTAATTCTAGATGCACCAGCAACTAAATCTTCCTCCTACCTGGAACCCTTCTCACTGAGGCAACAAGGGAAAGGACCAGACAGAGCTACTTGAAAAGCACAGTCAGCACTGATTTGCATGTATTTTCCAAGAGCTTTTCTGGTTACCTTATTAAGTTTTTGGCTTCTGACGTGTCTGAGCTCCATTAGTGCTACCTTGTAGGTGCTGATCACACACCTCCTTATTCAAGGCATTAATGTTGAACTATATCTTCTGTGAAAATTACAAAAATTATTTATGCCTCCCCCGACATGCCATAAGGTGAACTGCCATACTACTGGGAGAGCAAGACCCACAAACTGAAAACACCTGTGTCTTCCAGCAGAGGATGAATCTTTCAGTGTTAGCCCAGCCTCCTCGAGGATTACAGTGGAATTCCACCTGGAGCTCACACAGGACATTATTGACAGAATTTGCAGAATATTGTCACAGTATTCCTGATGTGACCGTGAACTACAAAAGAGAGTGATTGCTTTCCAGCACTCTGGCCATTCCCTGGGTCTAATGACGTGACAATGTATAAGTATCCCTTCCCCTTATCATACCAAGCCCAATGCAAAATGGAAGTGCTTTCATATAAGTGCTGTAACACAAGCAGGAGCTAGTACTGAGCTAGAGGCACTTTACAGGGGAAGGAAACGCTTAGACAGCAGAAAGAACCCGACGGCCCAAAAGCAGCAGCTCCTGCACTGGCTTGTTCCGATGCCTCAGTGGAGCTGCCTTGAAACGGCCTGTTGTTCAAAAGCTGTTTCCAAACTATGCAACGTGGCCTTCTTTCAAAATTGGCCAATTAAATTAAAAAGATTACGCGGCATTTAGTTGGGAGCAGCAGCAAACTATTCTGGGAAAAGGCAAAAATAGCGCTATTGTGTTATGCCTGCATTGTTTGTTTTCTTGGGCCTAACCCTACATATAGATGAAGCTTTTGTTGATTTCGGTGGGTGTTAACGGTTTCTGATCAGGCCTACAGTGCCAGCCCCACGGTAATTCTCACAAGGAATTATGGATTTGTTTTTGGAGACAGCAATGCTAGACTAATTCAGTTCCAATCAGGACTAAAAACTCACTTTTCTAGGAGTTCTGCTTATCAATAAAAAATTAACAACTTGATTGAAAGGGAATTGATAACTGTGTCCCCTCCAACTTGAGAAAACAGTATTTTGTGGTCAATGAGAATTGTGCCACTAGTCGGTCCTGCTTTAGCAGGAGACTTGGACTAGATGATCTCTAGAGGTCCCTTCCAACTCTGACAATTCTGTGATTCCATGACATGCATTTACCAGATCAGGTAAAACCATTCTATTAAAATTGTCATTTATTTCACTTGAGCCTAAGACACAGCTGCCGGGAAGTGCTGCCACGTGACCCTGCAGCCAGAGTCAAGGCTCAGGACACCAGTCTTGAGCAGCCCTTGTTTCCCCACAGATTTCCTACAATCCACTGTTGAGAGAGAGAGTATACTGTCCCGCAAGGCTAAGGCAACTGTAAACATTGCTCCTATGTTCTGAACGGGGGGAAGAAAAAGAAAAGTACCGTGGAGTTCCACAGAGTTCCCAGCAAGCCTATTTTAGCCACAGTTTCTATCACATCATGTATTTCACACATCAAGCAAGTTGAAAATTGCATCGAACTGCAGTCAGGTCCCTACATGCACCCTCCTTCATTGGCTTGCCCGCAGTAATAACCTCATATAAAGTATACAGTAAACAGAACAGTGTAGGAAGCAACAGTTGAAGTGACTCAAGGCAGAGGATGCTGGCAGGGATTCCAACACCCTCTGCGAGCAGCACTGAGGTTAAGGCAGCTCTCTCAGCCGCGCTGGGCACAGCTCTACCTCAGAGCAGCAGAAGTCAAAATCCAATTTAATCTTCATCCACATCCTACAATTAATGCAGGAGGGGAAAGGGAAGAACTAACATGGAAATCAGACGGCTCAAGGAATCTAAATTACAAACAGAAAATTCATGGTTAATTAAAAACCTTACATGCATGGTTTTTTCCCCTGTTGAAAGAGTTTTTCTAAGAAGCCCTGAATCCCACTTCTTCCCCAAGGCAGCAACTGGATTTATATTCCCGAGTTAGACTGAAGGGAGTAAAAAGCACGCAAGGAACTTTGCCTGGTTTACAACTTCTAGTCTACAAATATGAACTTATCTCCCTTATTATTTTTCTCTTTTTTCCTATTTTAAGGCAGCTGTAGGAAGCAGTAACTGCATACAGCCATATTTTTCAAAATTTGAAAACACGGCAGAGAAATTCACTCACCTGTACACATGCAATACACCCATTTATAAGCCACTACTGTACAGAAGGAACTCCACAGGCAGTAAACAGGTCAGGACCAGGTCAGGACCTAAATATGTAAGCCCTGGATTGCCCCTACAACAGCAATTCTAAATACACAGCAGGCCTGCAGAAACACTGACCAGACAACAGCAACCCAGGTTTCACCTTTCCAATCCCATTCTTACCCTACACATGCTCACCAGATGAAATACGAGTTCACTACCATAATTACCCAAGATTCTTGTAAACTCCAAACACAGGATTGGGTCACTAACTCCCTAGAGATCTCTTCCTCCTGTACAAGCTTATTTACAGGAACTTTTCACCTTTTATACTCCCTCCCAGAATTTATGCAATGCCATGACCCCAGAAATCAGAGCTACTGAAATAAAACTAGAGGGCTTCTGACTGGGGCCTTTTGCACAAGTCTGTGATACATACACTTTGATACAACTGTTTTGCTTTATCGAGGACAAGCACAGCACTGGATCCACTTAAAAATATTAATGTTACAGGTAGCAACTGACATCCTCTATGCATTTTTTAGGTGGACTAATAAAATGGGACATTGACTTAAAAAAAAGCTCATTAATAGCAATGCCTATGGCCTATTGCATCAAGAAAAATGCAGTAAATGATTCAACAGCCTAACCTTTAAAGTACACTTACTTGTCTGTGTTTTTTCCCCCATCAGAAAAAGGCATTGCGAGAAAAATGGCTCTTGGATGGCTTTAGTTCTCTGACTCCAAAAGAACAAGAAGAAATGCAAAAGCAGAATCGGGAAGACCAACAACGGACTCGTGAGCTGGAACAAGATATTTTCAGGTAGGGTATTACCCCTGTCCTATGGCTGGGTTCAAATGGTCTCTTCTTAAGAGTTCTACTTTATCTCGTAAAAGATTAAAATGTCAGCAAGGGATAAACATATGCAGTTTGATACACAGAATAAAGCAATCTGTGGTGTATTTTCTAGTCAGCTAGAATTAGAGAATACTCAATGCAAGCTTCTGTACTGTGAATTTTATCAAACTGCATGATAAATATCTCGCAGTGTAGCTGTTTGTTTACTTCCAGATACCTCTTTTATGCTGCACTCAATAGACATAAGCCACAGTACATGGGCTTTGCTCTGATAGCAATTGTTGAATCAAAATTTCAAAGTAACAGTAAATGGTTTTAAAAGTTCTTCGGTTTCCCCAGGTCCTGCACAGCCTTTAACTTCTGACTTCTGCCGTAACACAGGAAGCCAGAACAGTACAAGCTGCCTAGAGCTATTGGTATCACTTGCCTTATTTTCACTTCTCTTCCATGCTGTTTTGTCCTCCATTTACTCCCAGAAGCCTGTTATAGTAAAGATGTTCCTACAGATCTCATTGCCAATACCCTCCCTACCACGTAGGGCTAACATCAAACCGCATGTCTCACATACAACACCTATGGACATGATTCTGTGTGCTTGTTAGATGCAGTTCACCTCTCCCATATATCACAGGGCTCTCTACACAACCAGCTCCTTACCTAGGCCCAGGCATACTGACTGGTACTTCCCATTAGCCCCCACAGAAAAGATGAAGCATTCTTGTTTCTTTAGATTCTGCAAAGTCTCATCATCTTTTTTGAGGCTTCTTCCTCTATTTCAGCTCAATAGCATCTTCCTCCATACTCTCCTCTTCCCCCACTGTCCTCCTACACACACTCTTTTGGCAAAGTTGTCACCAAGATTACCTCCTCCAGTTATCTCCCACCCACTTCCCTCCTTACTTACTCCATCTCTCTGACACAAACGATAATTCTCTTGGCTGACAGGCAGCAGCCTAGTGCTAGTTTGTCCTATAATTATGCTGACTTCTTGCTTGAAAGCACTTTTCTCAACAGAGCAGCTTTTCACGCACCTCTGTGGAATCCTTTGTTGCAGTGGTAGGATGTAGACAGCGTGCTCTAAAAACATCCCAGCAGGTTGTGATTATGAAGACACGCAAAAGGGGTCCCTATGACAGTGTGATCACCAGGAAAGAGAGCCATGTGGGTAAGGACTGGCTCAGGAGCAACGGGGAAGTTGTGCTGAGCCAGTAGTTCCCCACCAGCCCACTGGAAGCTCAGCCCTTCTCCAGGCATTGTGAGGATAGGCTAGATTTTCAAAGTCCTGTTGACTTTGAGGAAGACCTCAAGCTTTAGCCAAGATCTCCATTATGCCCTAAGAAATTAGAATGGGAGATCTTTAAAACTACTTTATTTTCATCTGCACTCTTTCCAGATCATTTGATGACACCCAAGTAAAGAACAAGCAATGCTATTATAGTGGAGGTCTGTGAATGTCTATGCCACTGAAAAGGAAAGCTGCTGAACTGCTGACATACTGCCTGCCTCAAAAAGTGAAATATTTTAGCAGGAAGTGTACTGTATCTCCCGCATCTAAATCTAGTCTGTCACCTCCTGACAAAGCTATAGGGTTCTCTGCACCCGAGTCATCGTAGTGTGCTGTCTCTCAGCAGCACTGGCAGTGGGGCTCTGCTGTCATAGGCCTGGGAAGACTTGGAATGCAGGGACAGGACTTAAAAGCCTTCCTACAATACTGGAGATGTCAGCCAATAGGACCAATTATTCATGTACATAAAGTCATTTTCACCGATCATTCACGCACTTAATGTCATTTTCACATCTTGCAGAGTCCTGGGTTTGTAACTACAGTTGTAGAGTTTTTTGATACTGCTTTTGTAACTATTGTCCACGTCAGCTCAGTGGCCTTAACATTTATTTCCTCTGAGACCAAAACTGAACACACATAGTGAGCTTCACATCTTTGAATATAGCCATATAATCTTTTTTTTTTTATCATGACTAGAATATATCACTGTTACAAATAGTAAAACAGTAACCGTACTAGAGCTTCAAACCTGAAAAACTCCTTTAATTTATGTAGGTAAATTAGCATCACAAAAGAGTATTCCCTCTGCTTTAATTCTAGTTTGGAACCAAAAGTTGACAAGGGGCTATAAATTTTAAAGTTTATCTGAATTAGAAGCTTCCAGGTCTTTTAAAAGATGCCCACAGTCATTTAAAGAAATATCTCTAAATATATTTTGCTTTAAGGAAGGAGCAATGAAAGCACCAAACCCACCATTTGTCCCCAATTGCTTTCTTAAATCACAACATGGATCCTGGAGTAACATCTCAGCCTGTCTCTTTTTTTTTTTTTTTGATAATTACAAGGACTAATGTAGGCATATTCTGTAAATGGAAAGCCTGCACATTTAGTACTGCATTACATGACTAAGAGCACACACATTATACCAAACAAGGTGGAGGTTCCTCAGCTTAAACACTTGATGTGTGCCTGAGCCTTTACAGCCTAACTATAGGAATGTTACAGATGACTGATATTCTGATCATAAACCAGCAATTTAAATCCTGATGAAAATGAAATTCAATCAGTTTACTTGCGACTGGAAGCACTGTGAAAAAAATGCAGTGTTTGATTGTAGTTGCTGGTCTTTCTCTGCTTATTAAAAATGGTATTATTTTTCCAAGAATATAAGGCTATTTGCTTTACTACATTTGCTTAACAGAACATGTGAATGGTTCCACTTTTATTTTCACATGTGCTGCTCTTTCATGGCAATTTATCTTTTTCATGGTGAACTAAGCATTTCCCCAGCCATTTGTTGGTAGTACCAGCGTTACCAAGAAAGTTTTCCTGCCTGTGACCTTCTGCTGGGAAGCTCCACCAAATTACTTCCTCCTTAAAATGATTCCTACTTCTTGACATACATCTGAAATACTTCAGATTTATTTGTAGTGAAATGAATCAGACAAATAACATCAGTATAAGATGAAAAGATTAACTGACAAAGAAATTATTACACAAAATGACACCCTGTCTTCACTCTTACAATAACAACTTCGCAAGTATGATGCTTCCTAGAAATTAAAATCAGTGTAGAAATGCTCTTAATTGCATTCCTGAGCCACCTTGAATTAAGAGGACTTAATTCACCATTGCTGAAGTTTTAAAGACAGTTTAGAGGTTTATAAGGCCTTAATATCAAAAGAATTTTTTTCGTTACTGATACACTTACTTCCATAACCAAACAACCTACACGCCTTAGAGTCTTCGGTAGCTTTTATCTTCATGATACCCAGAGGACTCAGATAAGGACATTTGGTTTTACAGATGGAGAATGGAGGCATAAAAACATACCTGGAGTCATGTGGGCAATTCCCTCTGAACTGGGAATTTAAGCAGGTTTATTCACATCAAGCATCTTTTGCTATAAATTATAGTCCCTCACACTCCTTAAAAGCTGTCTAGCAAAGGTCTTAAGAAAAGCATCCATGTTGCTTTCCAGATACCATTATGTTTTGTTTAGTTATACCCAGCCCAGTTTCAACCAGACAGAAGCAATACAGAAACCTAATAATAGAGTTCAGTATCAACAAAGTCCACTAAAAAGCACAAAATACCATACAGTGGTAAAAAGCACAAGTACCATACAGTACTTGCACAGTGCTTTTCCTATGCTACAGATAATACCCAAGCTAACAAAAGCTTGCACGACTAGATATATGTGAAGTCATACCTTTCACCTGCCCTGTAAATCAAAGATTGTTAAACAGATCATGTAGACACATGTCACGCAGCAGCAACAATATATATTATTGAGCAGCTTAGTAGAATTCTTTCCTCTGGGCATCTGATTATTAAATTTCACTTGATTCAGATTCTGTCCACTAGGATGATTATTCTGCATGGGTTTTATCTTCAATGAAAAAATTTGAATCACTTTAAATACTTATTGAATACCCTTAGACCAGTCTTTATTTCTGCCAAGAGGACAATCACAATTGTAGGCAGATTATTTACAGTAGTGGCATGGGCCTTTCCATCACCCTCCTAAATGGGACCTCTGGTTTGAAACATCTTTTACTTGGGTGTCAAACAGAGCTAGTGTACATCTGCTAGTCAGTTTAGATTAGAAAATTTTTTTATAAAAGGGAGAGTTCTATTCTTTGTATCAACAACAAAACAGTGAATAGCGAGTGACCTGAACCACCGTGCAGACAAATAGCTGAATGCTCTGGTTAAAGGCAAAACCAGCATTTTACATTACCTGTCCTGTTCAGCCTCTATACATGGCAGAAGTTACAGCAAGCCAAGTGAGCCTGTCCTTGGTCAGGGTACAAGCTGAATGAAGAATTTGGAGTCCCGTTTTATCATTTAGTTTTCAGCAAATGGCACTCATTCTTGATGGAATCAGTTGCTAAACAGCATACCTAAAAATGCACAAACATCATCACAGTTAACTAAAATCCATTCAATGGTGTGTAATGCGATACACGAAGGCAGGCTAAGGCTAGATGGACTCCAGAGCTGCAAAAGCATTTGACTTACCTCAAAGCATGTGAGGACTTGTTAAACTGCCTTTTCCTCTCTGTCCGGTGTTCTCCAGGTGGTAGCCTCCTATCTGCTTTTCATTCTTAAGCTGTTTATTTTTATTCAGGGGTGGCAGTGGTGCCAACCCCAGCAGATTAGCTGGTGGCCAGCAGTAGTCAGGTGTTCCCCGTAGAATTTCTTAATTCAGCTACTATTTTGGCAGAGAAACTTCCAATTGAATATCTTGGCTTCTAAGGTTCCTTCTTTCATCCACACCTCCATACTACTTATTTTCCCCTCTCAAATAACAAACGCTACTCGAGGAGAAAAGGACAAATATCCAAAGGACTGATTTAATCCAGTAGCTATGTCATATTTCCCTTTCTCAACAAAACACAGCAGCACTGTTGAAAGATAGTTTTTTATAATTGCTATGTAGCTGCTAGACCCTTTCAAGATAAATACAAACTGCAATGTGACTTCATAAATGTGTAATTGATTTAGAAGTTTAAAGATTTGAACACACCAGAAAGATTCTGGCCTAACTTTTCAGCTGCACAAAGTCAAAAGGACTTTGATTTCTTTGAACTATATAGATTGCATCTTTTGAAAGTTTCCTTTCAACAAACTCCAGCGTGCACACTCACAACGGCCTCTGAAAACGAACCATGAAAGTTTGTCTCTATGCAAGTACGAGCACAAAAGAGATACTTAAGGTCTAGATGCAATTCCCATTACATGGGTCTGAGAATTTTTCCCTAACCCCATTGAGCACTGAATCAGTCGTCTTAATTACCATATAAACTGGGTGTTGGTATGGGTGTGAGAGCATATATAAACTTAAATAATACTTTTCTTGATCTCTCAGATAACCATATGGGGTTTATAATCTTTGATTTTGGGGGGTTGTATTTTCTTTCTCTCCCCACCACCCTTTTTTTTTTTTTTTTTATAAATCTCACTCCCCTGGTTGATGTCTGGAAAAGTGGACTTTCTTTGCTAAATCTCATTATTTTACAGCAAGGTAAATGATAGCCACATCTAGCGTCTGGTAACATCCACAAATCTGTATAATGGAATTTATTACCTTCCTGTGGTACTCATATGAAAATGCAAGAAAATACAGACTCTAGGTCAAATTCCATCCTCATTTTTCTTTTTCTCCCCACCCCCCTTTTTTTTTTTTTTTTTAATACCTTTCCAGGATTTTTCCTCCTCTTCTTCCACCTGTGTGCCTAGGAGTGTTTAGAGTCCAGACCTAAATAAACCCATAGTAAAGGTTAATTATTCTTCAGTTCATTATGCTTCTGTGAGCTTTTAATGATTAATTTTTGCATTAGAATATTGCAATTAAGTTTCATGTAAAAACAGGACATTTCAATATATTAAAGAAATACTACTATGTAAGAAGTGCAGAAATGAGGCATGTGGTCACTGCATTAGTTACTTTTATAGTCCTCCAAGAATGTTCATCCCCCTCATTATAATATTTTTAAATTTTAGCTCTATAATCAGTACCTTTGATCAGGTAAAGACATCTTGCAGAGATCAGGTCCAAAATGTTAGCTGCTTTTAAATATTTTTTTAGCATTTACTTTCCTCCTGAATACATTTTTCTTCACATCTCAATTCTGAGTTCTGTGATACCTTTGTGTTGCAGAAAAAAAAAAAAATATTCTAAGTGAAAAAAGTCCACATAGTATCCTATTATTTGTAGTAGCTCTACAAATCTGAGTTTAAACAGGACAAGAGCCACAGTGTTATTCAGACTCCCCAAGCAGTCACACAAGGAGATAAATTTGCTCTAATATGAGATCAGCTTATAATTGCACATGCATCATAAAAAAAACCTGTGAAATGGTATTCTCTTTTTTTTTTTTAAAAGGAAAAACATAGCTGCAATACATTCTTTCTGATCCTACTTTGAAAACAGTGTCTGAAATTTATTTTTCAGGAAGGAAACAGAAAATGAATATAGGCCCCCACAGCATTTTCTCATCTCTAAGCAAATTTTCTTTCCTACACTGTCTCAAAAAATGTGATTACTTCCTTGCATTAAGATGTAGGACTCTAGTATGCAGATTCCAGGCTCATGACTTAATTTATTTGTCTCTTAATTTTATATGTGTACTTGTACATATAATGAAAATAAGCTAAGTCTTTTGTTGTAAGAAAGCCCCACTAATGTCCATATGCACAATATGGTGAATCTGCAATGTAATTCTCTGCCCAGTATTAAATCAAAGGGAATTGTGATTGCAGGCTGGAGAAGGAAATTGAGGCTCTGGAAAGAGAGGAAATGGAAGTCTCAGCTAAGGAAGAAGCAATTTTAAAGAAACTCAAGTCTGTTGAAAAAACAACAGAAGACATAATAAAGGTTAGTGCCAAATTACTTCAGAAGCTGAATTAATGACTTTTTCATCATGATAACCAGGGAAAGGGGAATTAGCTGGATCCTGTGAGTGGTCATGAGCTTTTGTCTAAAGTGACAGCAGTTCAAAGGGGTCAAGATGTTATACTGTTCAAGTGCCCAAACGTCTCCATTTGCTTGTTTATGGGGGTGTGGGAGCAATTCCCATCATTAGTCATCCATCACACATCTCATAAAACCAGCCTTGTCACTGGCACCAACCAGCAACTTTGTGTCTCAGCCAGAGAGACAGTCTCTGTAACAGGTATGGAGCAGGCCCAGAGGCTGATGTGTTGGTGCTCCTTCAGGTGATGTGCCCAGCTGAACCGCATCCTGCTTTCCCCCAAGTCCCTGAGAGAGGTCGTTGTCAGTCATTTGTCTTTGTCAAAAGGTCATTTTGATACTTGAAAATCATCTGAAATCATCTCAGAAATAGAGTAATGAAACTGAACTTCAGTTCTCCAGTTGTTCTTACACACACACTCTCTCTCTAAAACTATGCGGGGAGAGAAGAGCAACTGGAAAGCCAAAGTAGAGCCTTTGTAAATCTTTAAAGCCAGCCAGCCTGGGCCACAGCATGAGGCTGTGTCACTGATTAATGCTTTGTAATGTCCTGACATTCCCTGTGTGACACTGGCAAAAAAGGACCAGAAAAATTTCACTTTCTCCCTTGCCATGCTCCAATTGAGCAGGTTCTACTTTTAGCCCCTTCTCAGCACAAGGCCATGCACACAAAAAGTTAAAACTCTCAGGTAAAGCAAAGCATTCTCCTCTTAACATCTTAAAACTGACTAATCACATTTATTGTTAATGGTTCTCTTTCCTAGTCTGTGAAGACTGAAAAAGCAGAAGTTGATAAAGGTATGTTTAGTCAAAAAAAAAAAAAATTAAAAATGTTCTAGTAGAATGCAGTGAAAACATACTAAATGCTTTTTGGGTTGTCTTTATTCAGAGTCAGCAGACTACATATACACCAACATACCTGACCTTCCCAAGCATTTCAGGCCTTCTGCGCTGAAGAGTACAGCACATGCTGCCACCGATGACGAAGAAAAGAGAAAAGGTACTGCTTATTAATAACTCCAAAGATTGTCCATATATAGAGAGACTTCCTATGAATTGAATCTAATACAGTTTAAGGGAAGGATAAACATTACAGATACGGGGCAATGTTGTTCTCATTTAAGCTGTGTTATGTTATCAGTGAGGTCATCAAAACTGACAGGTGGGACACATTGAGAATAAGGATTGAGTGTTTTCAACACTGACACTTCTTTTCAGCACTTCGTTCCTCTCTACCTGGTGTAAGTTTAAGTAGTTCCTCCCTTCATATCATACATTTCATATTTTTTTTTATCTGCACTTACACCTACTGGGCAGCCAGAAGCAGTCTGGTTATTTCCCAACTACTCTAACGCCTCCAGACCTTCTGAGTGCCCAAAACTCTTTGCAGCACGTTCTTTCAACTGCTGCTACTGCCCAGCAAAACACAAAGGGCCAAGGTTAAATCTGGCTTTCTCGGTCAGTCACATAATGAAAACTGGCTCCTCAACAGCTTATTTTTCCTCACAGAATTAGATACCATTGAATATATTTTTTCAAATTCCAGTTTTGACAGGATGGAAGGGGGCATTCAAAATGAGAATCCAATATATTGGTTATATATGTGATAATTTCACTTATTTGATAATTCATTCTGACAGTCATTCTCTGTCACTGTCAGAACTCTTCTATAATATTCCTTGCAGCTGCTGCATTATCACTTTAAGCACTTGTTTCTCTCAACAGCATTGTTTGCCATGGAAATTAAAGTTGAAAAAGACATGAAGACAGGGGAAAACACAGTGTTATCAACAATACCTGTTCCCTCAAAGGAGTTTAAAGAGACAGGAATTAAAGTCTATGACGATGGCAGGAAGTCAGTCTACGCAGTGTCCTCAAATGGCAGCACAACACAAAATGGGATGGATGAACTTGCTCCTGTTGAGGTGGAGGACCTGCTACGGCAGGCAACTGAAAAAAATTCCCAGTCTCCCACAGAGTATCACGAGCCTGTGTTTGCAAATAAATTTTGCAGGCCAGTTACTCCTCAGAAAGACAAATTAGTGCCTGGACCAAAAGTGGAAGACACCCACAGAAGAGAGATGAATGGATTTAGCCACCATCGGACAGAATTCTCCTCCAAAACAGAGCCCTTTATGCAGCAACATAAAGAGAATGGGCTTGATCTTCCAAAGGTGACACAGCCAAAGTCTCCCTCTCCAGTACTTTCCCACTCAGAGAATAAAGCGCACACTAATCCTGAGAACAGGATGATACATAATGAAGAAAGAAAAGCTGCACATGGAGAATTAAAACCTTATGAGAATACAAGAGAAAGACATAATGAGACAAGATTTCAAAGTCCCTGCCATCTTAATGAAACATCCCCTGCACCTCAAGATGAGGAAGATGCTCAATACAGCGTTGTCCAAGCTGTGCCATGTTACGTGGATGATTCTGAACCAGTAACAATGATTTTCATGGGTTATCAGCGCGTTGACGATGATGATGAAGAAGCAGACCAAAAGTTGTCACGATACGATGGGGTTATCCGTGCAGAATTAGTTATTATTGATGATGATGATGAAGATGATAGTAAATCTGAGAAACCAGCATATCATCCCATAGGGCACTACAGTCAGGTTTATCAGCCACCAAGCAGGAAAATCACAGAAGTCCCACAAATGAACCCCGTGAGCAGTCTGGGCGCGGGCCTGAGCAAGGTACCCCACAAAAACTCCATCTCCCTGCGAGAACAAGAGGAACGCTTAAGCTCACCAACACACCGCGCTCATCTTCACAGCCAGGTATCTGGAGACGGCACCGAAGACCCCTCTCTAACAGGTAACAGAAAAGGACAATCATGTCACTGCTGTTCGCTCATGTAGCAAACTGACACTACTCTTATCTGCTAGCAACTGTTTCAACTTTACTACTACTATTTCATGGACTAATATACAATTACTAATGATTTCTTTGCTCTTGTTTATTAACAAATGCCAATCTGCATTTTGGTATTGTTGAATTATTTAATCTTTAGCAATGCACTAGTTACCATATCAAAATTTGGAAAATAAACTATCTCAGAAAAGCCATTTCTGTAACCTTCACAGATTAAAAGTGGTTCTCTTTCAAGTGACAATTAAAATTTCCATTAACGCTACCTCAATTAGCAGAATTGGTTTTCATTTCTACCAGGTAACTACAAGCATTGCTTCTTAACACTGTCTCCTCACTGGAATGATTTTGTGCCTGTCTGCATTCTAACTACATCCTAGATAACCCAAATTGCTCCTTAAATCAGAAAGGCTGTTTAATAACTAGCTTTACTTTGCATTTGTCTGGAATCAGCATCGCCAACCTTGCCTTGACAATGTTTATGCAAGTTTTACCGTTCCTTCATTAACCTGCGTAAGATTTTTTATAACCTCTGAAAGACAACGAAACAGTTTTCATCGCTATATGTGGTTAAAAAAATAACACTATGGATTTATGTGTGTTAACGCTTTTTATATTCTATTAATACTCCAGGTATTAATTTCTTACTATAAAGTTTTATAATAAAAGGTTGAAAGAACAATAGCAAGATCTTCCAGAAACACAGAAAACTCTTCTGTATGATTATGTTGCACTTTAATGCATACCATTAAACTGCATTTAAGTATATTTACAGAGCAGCAGATTTCAGGCAGCAGTCACATTCTACTTCAAGGAAAGAATACTGAATTACAGGAAATCAGGGGTTCTGATCCCACAGTCTCTCCCTGCTCCTCTTCCAAACTATATTCTGAATAATTTTGCAGTTTGGCAACTAAAGTGTAATTTTGGGCTCTGCCTAAAGCTACACTGGCAGCCCAGCATTTCTTTACTAATACAGGTAAAGCCAGGAGAAAGGGTGGTCATTGGACCACATAAGGAGTTTCAAGTATTTTTGCATCAGTGTGCACTGACTGGGAAGAGCTGTTCAGTAAGTAACGCTCCCAGTTTATAGGGGTATCGACCTCGTACAGTCATATACACAACAGCCTGAGATATTCCAGCAGTGCTGGACAGCCTCTCTCATCAGAGGGCCCTGCACTTGTCTGTCACTGAAGAGGGCCTTTGCTTCTCTCAAGCACCAATCCTGCCATCTGTGCACCTCTGTGTGCCCTCTGGCACCAAAGGCTGCTGCCAGCAACTGAAAGCAGAAGTAGCTGGTACAGGTGACATAAATCACTCCAGAAATCGCTCCAGCCCATTATATTTTGGGGATAGCTGCCTATTTCCCCCATTACATATGCCTAGACATATAATGAAGTGAAACTCCCCCACCCACCAGCTGGCTGCTACTGAAACAATTCATTCATCCGACAGCCCCCTGCGTGGGTGCTCCTGAACAGATCCTGGGAAAGAGGTTTCCAAGAAGTAACTAGGAGCTAGCAGTACCATTTGGGTGGGCCATGTACAGGCCACGAGAGGTTAGCTGAAAACCTCGATCTGTACCAATCTTCACTTATTTGTCTCCTGAAAAAAGTATCTGAAACTTCTTAATTTTTCCCTGCCGCTCAGACACTCTCGGAACAATCTAGGTTCTCTCTCTTTTGAGGTTAGTGGAAAACAAACACTGACTTTCACGGAAGAGGGACAAGTGTAAATGTAGCAGACACACTTAAGAATCTGTTCCGTTAACCCGTATTTGGTCTTACCCATTTACTTTACAAGTATTCTACCAAGGAGAAAATAACCAATTAGGGAAAAGCTGGTCCCAATTAAATTAAAAGCGGTTTGGCAACTGCCTCAAAAATACACCCCAACAGTCAGCACTGCCTCCAAGTGAGCCTCTTAAGTGCCCAGTAAAATTTGGAATTAAGCCATATTCCTCTTTACCCCTCCACCTATTTATTGGCCCTCCCTGGGATATTTTGATCAGTGGAAAAAGCCAGGAAGTGACTCAATTTTTCCCAAGCAGTCCTGTAATCCTACTGCGACTTCTAAAAAAGAAACAAAACCAGGAAGGCCTCTTAAAACTAGAACAATGTATTACACACAGCTGTTTCTTAGGGAAATAAACTGTTTTAAAAGCAGCCACTGATGCTCAGCCTAGCAGGTTCACCCTAAACACCATCAGTGAAAAGAGGGGAATCAATTATTTTTGGTACCTCATCCTTCATTACTAAAACAACAAACGGTACAACAGGAAAAAATAATCCTCTCTGAAATGCAAGCTTTGGGAGGCAATTGTAGCATTTGAACATTAAACAGGCACTGAGAACTCTGAAAGAGAATGGAAAGCAAGGAAGCATGGTACAGACCAGGGAGACTGTCCCTCATGTAACTATCTTGCTTTAGGAAAGAAATGAATCTTCAGATCAAGCTACTGAAAAAGTTAGTGATGGCCAAGGACAACTAGGAGGCAGAGGAATTGTTCCATGTGCCAATCTATATAGAGAAATACCAGATTAAATTAGCTTTCAGTATGCCCCCAAACTGACAGAAGCGTAGGACATACTTTTTGCCCTATAGGAGCAATTTTCCTTTCCCCATGAGCTTGGTGGGGGACAACATCTCAAAGTATGTGCCCTCAGAAAAACCATACAGAGAGAACATTGACAATGCTATAATCAGGACATGAGGGGTTTGCATTATTAGAGCTTATTTTCTTCTTTAAATTTCAGTCAAATGAATTAGCGTGCAAATGTTTTGAAGATTCAATACTCATTAGGGAAATTAAAAGTCCTTAGAGGGGGAACAAAGGCTAGACATAGTGGAATGAATAAGGAAAGGTAAAACTGAAGCTGAACAGGCAGTAAAACCTACTGACAGCGTGGAACAGGCTCTCATGGGACACAAAGGTCCAAGGCTTTTGGCACGTAGCTAGTCTAGGTGACCTCCTTTGTTTTCCTTACCACTGGAATATGTGCAATCTTCAAAAAACACAATAGTGACTTAGCTCAATTTGCATTGAAGAAAATTAACATACAAAAAAACTTTTAAATAGAGAAAGATAAATGAATACCATCTGTTTCTGTAATGCATAGAGCAATACAAAAAATGGACAACTTGCTGTAAGCAAAGCATCAGACTGACTGTTCTCTCTGAACACAACCAGGACTTGAATCCTTCAGAATTCCTCGGTGTGCAAAAAGTACTCGGGGTCTTTGCAAGAGCTAAGGTTAACATGGGTGGCCCTATGATATAAAGTTACACTCAGATGCTTCTGATTTGCAGCATTCAAAACATAACTCGAATTGGACATCTGCTGACATGCATAAATCAAGCAAACAGCTGCTTTGACCCCCGTCTCCCAGTACAGAGACATAGGCAGGGTGAAGGAACAAGACATGCTATTTTGGGTGACTCTTCAAACTAACAGGTCAGAGAGCTGGAGATTATTCCCACTGCATTCTCAGATCAGCTACGTGGTGGGGGAAGGCTCTTACATATCAAGCTGCAGCATTATGCTGCCGTTCTAAAAATAGCCTTAACATTTAATCATCTGCCCTGCACTGTCACTTTCAAACTAACCCACATCATACCCAGTGACAGACAATACCCATGCTGATGTTTGTACTGATACCGAGTTATTCCCTCAGACTTAAATCAGGAATATGACTAACTCCCGCTCTGACTCACTGCGGCAGGAAGACAGGAAAGGCTTCTGTGAACATCAACACAAAAGAAAAAGCCTTCCAAACACTTACAGCTCCCACTGAGGAGTTTAGTTTAAACAAAGAGTTTGTTTAATTATTCATGCATCCTTTTAATCTGTCAGCATCTAGTCAAGGACAATACGATCTGTCTACAACGCCTTAGCGAAGGTAACAGAAACAAAACAGTTAGAAGAGAGCTGTGCAAATTTTCAAATAGTGATAAAAGAGTGATTTCTTAATATACTCGCTTTATTGCAAAATTACCAGAACTAATGCCTTCTACTGATTTCTTCCTATAACACTAAAACAATGCTTATTCTGCTGGATTAACCACTGGAGGTATGTGTATTCTTCATTTTTTTTAAATAAGGAGATTTAGCATCAGAAACAGAAAGTTAGTCTTAAAATGCAATGGCTTTGTTTGTTTTCTTTTTTCAGCTCTGAGGATGAGAATGGCAAAGCTGGGGAAAAAGGTGATTTAACAGATGTAATGGCATGGAAGTAAAATTTACTACTCAAAGCAGAATAAAGCTGAGAAGAGTTTCTTCAACATTTTTTTTTTTTTTTGGATCATAATGCTTGTTTTGCTCCTCTGTTTTATGCATCTGGGTTATTTTACCCTCTGCATAATCCAATGGACTTGAACAGACTTTTAGATTTGACCAACTGTCATATGCACACAAATCGCATCCTGAATTTTGCTGAAAGTAGTAGAAAGTTACCCAAGATCATAAATGCAGTGTATATCTAAGCAGGAAGACATGCACGCACCAGTTCCCACAATCAACAATACGTTGTTGCTATATACACAGAGCAGATAAACACCCATCTCCATGGAACTTCACAGGGCATTGTTTCACTTCAAAGTGCACCAATTACCTGGTTTTGATTGAAAATGCCGTCCCAGCATTTTTCTGGTAAAAGCATTGGCTAATCAAAAACTAAACATGAGAGATAAGAGCTGGAGGAAACATAAATATAAAAGCTGGTTTCCAAGCATACCACCTTGGCCAAAATGTAAAGCATTCCTTTTTAAGTGACAGCAAAACAAATCAAAAATAGCAAAGTCAGCATTTAAATATTTAGCCACGTTCTAGAGCTCCACAGTCCACCCACTCTTCTATTTTATGTCTGACGGCAGAGCCATCCTCAGACCCCGCTCCCTTCCCCATGCCATGTACACGCTGCCCACCCATAACCTCCCAGCCGAATCCTGCCCACGTCACCACGCACAGCCTGACCTCCCCAGCAGGGTTTCACCCCCCAGCTTGCTACAGAAAGCCCTGCTTTTCCAGGAAACCGGTAGCCAGACAGGCAGTGCCCGTCCATTAAAAAAGAAATTTAAAAAAATAGAAAAAATACTGCTTAGCATACAGGTTTTCAGTTGGTCAGGGAAGGTAAAATTAGTGGAAGCCTCCCACCAGAAATACTGAGTTGCCAATAAATTGTCTTGCAGCTGCAACAGAAGGTCTGTTACAGGGGCAGCCACCGCTGGGACGTCTCCAGCAACGTCCATGGCTTCCACCAAGGAACAGGTTATTTTTTTCCAGATGAGGGAGGAGCTGAGGGCCCTTAGAGCAGCCAAAAGTACAATTACACCTAGAAAAATCACATGCAAGTCAGATTTTTCCAGTACACACTTCTTGCAGGGAAAAAGTGCCTACTTGTACTAGCACTGCATCCTTATATTCAAATCAGTACGATAGCTTTATTTTGCTAGGTCTTAGCCTGGTTGCAATCACTAAAGAGAAAGCTCAGGTTGTGTTATTCTAGTATAGCTGACTCAAATTATGCACCAGCAAAATACAACCATGATTTTTTTTGCTGGTCTTCCTCGTTTCAAGGCAGGAAACTGAAGCTACTACCTCATACTGAGGCACGATGGTAGTAATCAGCTGACTTGTAGCCTCTAAACTCTTGGTGGCTTCCAGTCTGAAGTGGGTAATAATCTCAAATTTTTTGGACTTGTCAGAGATGGTTACCTGGAGAATGGAATAGTAAATAAGAATAAATAAATTTAACTATATTACACTTTCTCTATGTCTAGCCTGTGTTTTCTTTTATTTTTTAATATATAATTTATAATGTTTTTTCCTCCTTTATGTTTCATTTGTTATTTGTTCTGAGAACAGAGAGGGAACTGTCTTCAACTCCATTTTCTTCTTTTTTTTTTTTTTTTGTTATTTTTACGTATACCCAAAGGTTCTTAACAGGATACACCAAAAAGTGAGAGAGCACGTGAGTGATATGAAGTAGTCACAAACAGTTTTTCTAACAGTGGCAGATTGCTATGGACACCTATATCCTGCCTTCCTTTAATCTATGCTATTAAAATTAAATGATCTGGAAAAGGGGGAAAAAAAAATCGCTGCTGCCAACATAATTATTATTCAAAGCAGTTTAAAAGAAAGGAGACTGAAGAGAGACTTCACAATAATGAATGCATAGTAATCTACAGGTGAAATTCACTACTGGTACATGAAAAGTAATGTAAAAAAATGAAAGTAGCCTTAACTATACACAGCACAAGAAATAGCTGTTCAGTTGGTGTACAAACCTCTTGGCTAGGAAGCAGAACACTCCTCTGAAAATACCAACTCCATGCTCAGAAGCCATGAAAATCAAGAGAGATTTAGCACTCAGGGAAGGCATGGGAAACAAATCAAAACACAACTGTAGCACAGTACTCCATATTTACAACTTGAGTAGAGTTTGGTCACCCCATCTCTGAAGAGACAAACAGAAAGGGTAATGAAGGTTATCAGAACTGTAAAACAGCTAAGTACAGTCACTGAGGGGGAAAGACTGCAAGGGACAGACATGAGAGCTCTAGAGAACTGTGAGAAAGGCAGGAAGGTAAAAACAAAATACAGATCATTAAACAATGATATCAAGAAGCAGCCTTAAAAAACAAGCAGCATTTTCTCACAATGAGTAAGTAAATGGGAGGGCAAAAGCATTACAAAAGCATTAATAGATTTGTTATTTTAAAATAACTCATTGCAAACTTCATAGACAAAATCCAATCACTGCAAATGATGGGTAGAGCTGCAGTTTCTCACGTAGAATCCTTGCACAGATTCTGGCAAGTAGCAAGGAGATCTTGCTGGGAAGAGAAAAATTTTGCTGCAGTGCTGTTACACATCTCTTGGTCTAAGCACTCATTACTATCACTTCTGAAGACAATACTGAGCTCAGTAGATCTCTGCTTTGCCATGTGGCAATTCCAATGTCGCATGTATTAAAACTATCCAGTTTGTGCCAGATGAAGTTGAACACTAATACACTAGCTATGTAGCAGCACGGATACCAGATCATTAGTCTGGAAGCACAGAGACAGAAAATGGAGCATTCAAGAGTTGTGTGCTTCTAGGAAGAAGGGATGTTCATTATCCAAGCGCTGCAGCCCCAGAGCTTTCCCACATCCCGTATCAACAAGAATAGAATTACAAGAAGGAAAATCATCATCTTCACATGTCAGTACAGATGCCATACAAAATTCCAATTCATCATCAAAGCCGAATGAATTCTAAGGTCCAGCAAGACAAAAGTCTCCCTGAAACAAAGCCAAAGCTGGAGTCCTTCTTAGCGCAATAGCATTCGTCCAGGATGACTGTCAGAGATACCTGGTTCAGTGTGATGCACACGTTCAACTTTTCTGGTTTGTAATATGTAGAGTCACTTTTGCACAGCACAAGGAAGAGCAGCAGAAGCCATACAGTGGTTGAATTAGCTTATGTATGAGCTAAACCAGGGGGCAAACACTTGTCTTGTGCTGGTTCTGCTGTGCCACTCCCTTAGGTAAGCGAAGGCAACAGCTCCCCCCTTCACACATACCCCTTAGAGAAGACCCTTAGAGAAGATGGTAACAGACTGATGTGGGCAAAGAATTCAGAATTACTAGCAGATCATCTCTCTTAACCATTCTTCTATTCACTTGGAGTCTTTCTTTCTTCAGCCAGCACTGAAGGTCTAAAATCACTGAGATACTAACTTCTGCATTGAAATGCAGAAGATTGCAGTTTTTCCTGGATGATTGCCATTCATTTTAAGTTGTTTGGAAAGTGACATATCCACTTAGAGCACAGTTTACACACAGGACAAAAAATAAGCCGTAACTGTTCAACAAAAGCTTAAGCATAGACATCAAATAAACACCCATTTCATAATGTCTATCTGGATGAATTGGCTTGAATTTGAAGATCGAGTTTCATAATAAAGCTTGAGAATTTTTCTAATTAGTTAATCTAGAAACACTTCCTGTTTTGGACATCCTTTCATGTCTCAACTTCTCACTGACAGATTAAAGAAAGCAAGCAAAATAAAAATGCTGTTATTTGAACAAGAGCGCCACGTAGTGTTACAAAGCCTGAGGGAAAACAAAAGGCAAGCAATCATTCTCCAGCCTTCCCAAACCTGGGCAAAGGGAAAATATGCACATTATGACGCTGAATGTGAAGTCTCCTCATCTTGTGATTTTTGACAAAACAGAACAGTGTAGCACTCGGTGTAAGGAACAGAAATAAAGCACGCTTTTTCTTAGTTGGCTCCACAGCCTGCATGTCAGCTAGCAAAAAATCCCAAAACATTTCAAGTAAGGCAAAGTAGCAGTGAATTCCATCACATTTAAGCTATTTGCATCAATTTTCCTTCAAAACATACAAGAAACATGATTTGTATTCAAATCAAGAGCAGATGACTGATATCTGGAGGCTGCATCTAACAACTTAATCAAAACAGTAAATTACTTGGAAGACTGATCACAAGTTTGTACTTGACTGGGAGTGTTTGCCTGTCTAGAAGAATCCAAAAAGAAATATGCTAATGTTGATTCGTCATCACAAGTTTAATCCAAGAGTAAAAGAACATTGAAACCTTCTTGATCTCTTCTTGTGAAGTTTTCTTTACTTCAGTGGGATTCCTTTATGAAGTGAAGCAATAGGAATTTTCTTCTACACAATATTTTATCATTTGAGGAAAAAACAAATTATATATACACAACAGCGACCATTGTCTTTAGAACCAACTTGTCACCTATTTTCCTGCTGATACCAAACACTTCCATAGACTTTCTTTTTATTTTTTTTTCTTCCAAAGGATTATACCAGAAATTTTTGAAGTTGCTAGAATACAATGACACATTGCTTCCTCTTACTAGTGATGCGGGAAGAGGGCAGAGGTGGTGGTGTCAACAAACATTGCACAAAATTAACAAGTCTTTCCATCAAATAAGTCACAATATTGCAGGTAAGGCCTTACATGAATTCTGCAACATTGCTAGCACTGGGAAGGAACAAGTTAGCCAAAGAGCAACTGACAATTTTGCCAACTTTAAAGCTGTATTAGATGTTGAACAAGGATCTTTCTTCTTCTTGAGGAAACAAAACTCTGCACTACGGAAGGAACTGGGAAGGAACAAGTTAGCCAAAGAGCAACTGACAATTTTGCCAACTTTAAAGCTGTATTAGATGTTGAACAAGGATCTTTCTTCTTCTTGAGGAAACAAAACTCTGCACTACAGAGAAAAACTATTTTAACATTCAATTTTGTAAGAGGTTCTCCAGGAAGCATTTAGATAGCTTTAATTTAAAAAACAACATCTACAAAGAAAACAGACAATCCATTTCTTTTCTTTCCAAGGAAAGACTATTCTTTTCTAGTTTCTATTTGAAGTGTTTTCACCTTACTAAAAGGGACAAAAGCTTTTATTTAGATATTTACATTTATGTTTTAAAAAACCTGTGTTCATTGTCACATGAAAATGAAACACCACACAGTACAGTTATTCTATTACAGAAAGAATTCTGCATTGATTTTTTAAATTAAAAAGGCATCAATTGTGCCTAGGTTGAGAGATTTTCTTCTATAAAGTCACAGTATATGAAAGAGTCCCCCAAAACTTTCAACACTAGATGGGTCTGTGATTCCCAGGCTTTTGAGACCAGAGTTCTCTAAAAAACCCACAACCCCACACAATTAGCCATACACTTCTTGCGCTTCAGCCTGGATTTTACCATATTTCTTCATAGTCCCCCTTTCCCAATCTGCACGTGACTTTTCCTGCTTCCAGGAGGAAGGGAGTTGAATCACTTTACACTCACTTGCATTCTGCTGCTGTCACTGACAAAGGGATTACTCCCAGCTCTATAAATGTTCTTATCACTACATCAGATATTTGAGCATCCAAGAAGAAGGTCACTGACTACAAACTTGTAGTTCTCTGAATATGACTTGTCCCTGCAACAAGCTAAATTGTAGATTTGGGGAGCTGAAGAAAGAGACAGAAACAGGCAGTTTCAGTAAATGGAGAGAACCACTACTGGAGCCACACATATGAGTGTGTTAGGGCTGGCCATCAGCAAGTAGAAAGACGTTGCTCTAGCCATCTGTACCCAGCCAGGCCTCACTATTTACTATTCTATCTAATACTCCAACACCTTTATTCCCGGCTAGCTTTAGTAGCCTTAGGCTGAAGACACATTCTGAAGCATTAACAACTAAAAAAATCAATACTTCTCAGTATAAAAAAATAAAGAATTGTGGAAGCAAACTGTTCAGAGTTGCAAAAAAAAAAAAAAAATGTAAAGCACTGTGCTGCACAACATATTAAGGGTTCATTTCCAAGATGCTTTTCTGTATTCAGGCAAGTCATGAACCAAAAAAAGTTAAACCATGTAGTCTCTTTCCATTCCTTGTACCTAGTTCATATATTTAGAGAAATCTTTTGTTGACTAAAAAAAATTCACTCCCATATTCTTATAAAGACAGTTCTGTCTACTAGATATGCCAGCTCAAAGGACTCTCACTTAACAGAAGTTGCTTTTCCTGAAGTCAAATCAACTCCTGATCTACATTTTTCTCAATAGTACAAATAAAACTGCAACATTCCTGATTAAATATTTTCACTTCCATTTAAGCATCAAGTGACATAAATCCATCTTACCCACAACAACAACAAAAGTAATTCAGAAACCACAAGCAACCAAAGACAGCAAAAGACAGAAATCCATACATACAGATAGGTTCTTCCTACTTGAATTTTGGACAAGTACAACTAGTTTTAAGGCACTTATATTGCAAATATGTTTTCCCTTCATGGTTTAGAAGCACTGAGCGGGATGGGACAGAACAGTATTTTGAGCGAGGCAAATGGTGGCTTTGCTGAAGCACTGAGGTTCCCAAACCCACGTGCCTGTGTAAGTGAACTGCTCTTAGAGCAGAGAGTATTTTTTGCATTTAACTGCAAAGATAGACAGTGTTTAGCTCATGCATCAGCCTGCATTTGTGACAGTTTTTCACTAAGTTGTGGTTTGTTTTTTTAATGCACAGAACTGTCACAAGCAGGAAGTTGTCACATCACGTGCCATTAGAACACAATAGAGTGAACAGACATGATAAAATTCCAGATCAGTCTTTCCAGTTTTCCCAATAATATTCACAAAAGGTTTAGGGAACTGACTATCAAAACAGCATTTTCAGCACATCTCAGTCTTCTTAACCTATAAGCTTCAATCAAGTTAATTACTACACTTAAAAAAAATAGACTTAATTCCTTACTCAGGCAAAGACTTCCATTAAAAGTCCCATCAGAAGACAGCTTTTGCAGGACTGCAGCATCCTTCTACAGATTTGAATTCAAGTTATCTCTAACACAGAGCATGATGCACATGTGCTATTATTCTTCAGTTACATTTTCAGGGAGATGTTGAGGGAAAGTCTGTAATAGCATTCCTTGCTGGTTTTTCAACTGCACAGTTTTTCCATCACAAAATTCTCAATGGCTTATTTCATATTTGGTTGATTGCTGTCAGGAAGGCAATGAGGAATACTGCATTTCCACAGAAATAAACAGTTAGCACAATCTGTTTAAACAGACGACCCTGCAAGAGAAGGAGAAGAAAAGCCATAGAAGTGTCAGTCTTTTTATTGGTTTAAGTAATCATCCCATCTCAAAGTAGTTTACAAAATTGTGACTTACCTCTGCTTCTGCAGAAGTGAGTGACTGCAGGATCTGTACTCTGTCATCCTCTATCACTTCAACTGTTAGGGGGAAGGGGGGGGGGGGAGAAAAAGTTAAGTCTGCTCTTAAGAGAAAGGGGTTTCTTTTTCCATTTTTATACTGCAGAAGTCTTGAACTTATGACTAAGTAACTAAGTCTTACACAGCATCAAGTTTGAAAAGGACCTGGAAGTCTCGTTTCACATTTTATGACCTGTACTACATGAATGAAAAGTTATTCTGGAGCTGACCTACAAGAAGTAACTTCTGGACACTGAAGTCGCAAAACATTTTGTCTCTTTTGATAGAATGATTCATTGAAACACCAAGTTTTGAGCTGAACAAAACATTTGTTTGATGTAAAATCTTTTCTTTTTCACCTTAAGATAACTAGATTTTATTAAGAAGTATTTTCCATTAGCCATCACAAGAACATTCATTGTTCAAACATTTCAGGTTCATTTCTCTATTTCTAGGAAGTAATTACCGCAGTTAAATTTAAATTCACATCTTTTATAATCAGTCCTTCTCCATGAGCCACCTTAGACAGCCTCTTAACTAATCATGCTTCTTCAATTCTGCAGATGTCTCATCTCTGCCTTAGATACAAGCCCTTTACACGTGCGTAGTCACATCCTCTCAGTGACACCAGCCAGCAAAGGCAAGGATTTCCAAAGAAGTTACTACCAGTCTCCTCACTAGACATACTGGGAGTCAGGATTTCACTTTTGTTCCCCTGTTCATTCAAAACTGCAAGCATTTGTGCTCAAGTTTCTGATTATTTTGCTCATGCAGTAACAGACATTCATACAGGACTTTGTCACAATAAAACGCAGACTAAATCTGCATGAATTAACCTGAACTTCACCCACCCATCTGGGATCATAGAATTGTCTAGGCTGGAAGTGTCCTTTAAGATCATCAACCATCAACCTAACTCCGATAAAAAACCATCACAAAATCATGTCACCAAGCTCTATATCAACCCATCTTTTAAATACCTCCAGGGATGGTGCCTCAATCCCTTCCCTGGGCAGCCCACTCCAATGCTTAATAACCCTTTCAGTTTAAAAATTTTTCCTAATATCCAATCTGAACCGCCCCTGTGGGCACTTGAGGCCATTTCCTCTTGTCCATCACCTGTGACTTGGGAGAAGAAACCGACCTCCACATCTCTCCAACCTCCTTTCAGGTAGTTGTAGAGAGCAATAAGGTCTCCCCTCAGCCTCCTTTTCTCCAGACTGAAAAATCTCAGCCTCCCCTCGTAAGAGTTATTCTCCAGACCCCTCACCAGCTTCATTGCTCTTCTCTGGACCCGCTCCAACACCACAATGTCTTTTTTGTGGTAAGGGGCCCAAAACTGGACAGTGATAGATTCTTGGAAAATACTTATAAAGTTCACTCTGCCCCTATGAACTGTGGTTTGAGAAATGGCACAAAACCATTTTTTTCTAGAACCCTTTAGTCTTAAAAACTGGTTTACTCCCATATTAGTTTTTACAAAGGATATGACACAACTACTCAAAAGTTACTCCCTGTCAGCTTCCAAGTTTGAATTTCAGGAGGTGTTCTTTGGCCTCTATCTACTCTGTTACAAAATTATATTTTTTTTTGCGCAATCCTCAGGAAGCAAGGTAGCTACAGGAATTTGGTTATTACCTTTACGTACGAGACAGTAGCTGTGTACTTCCAGAAGAACATCAGTACCGACATGCCAAGCTACAAAACCAATCATTGTATAGGTGTCCCACGGGTCTGGTAGGTCAAGTGCTGGTAGATCCATTCCCAAGAACATAGTCACCACTAGTCAGTAAAAACAAGATAAGACACTAAGAGTGCTGTGTCAGGGTAATTAAAATAAATAAATAAATGAATGAATGCTCTCAACACCTTTGGCAACAGATTTCCCATGGACTGCCTATAACTGCTTAGGGAATGAGGTTAAAGATGTCCATTCATCTAAAAGCTTTCATTGCAGTGTGAGGGGGGAGGCAGGGAGGAAAGAAGGCAGCCAAGATAGTTTTCGTCCTCCTCAGTGCCCTATCACATCCCAGTCACCCAAACACTAGCGTTTGTGACTCTACTAACAAGACCACAGTCACCACGACATTTGTGCTTAAGCTGCCTATGAAAACTTGTCACCACTAATAGAATTAAGCCCAGCTTCTGGTTCTGCGAGTGAGTTTCCCCTCCTCCAATAAATAACATTGAACTACGTAAGGACACTATCCTCAAATCTTCCTAGACAAAAAGAAATTACTCAAGAACAGACCTTGCTATAACCTCTGTTGCTTTACATGGTCACTTTTTCTCCCTAAAGCTACACCTGATGGCCACCTAAGACTTACCAGAAGGTAGCCAGCAAGAAAAAGAACCTTTGGAGATGCCTGGACTGGATGTCCGTAGCTGTCCAAGACGAGCAATAGCCCAGAAAATGAACACAGTTAATTTAAATCACTTAAAAGGGTGTTACAACCATTACTCCTACTCACCAGCTAGTATTCTAGCTGTTGTACCAGTACTCCAGTGAAACCAGTTAAACAATTGCCTCCTACAAAAACAATGAAAAGCGTTTTATTGATTACATAGCTTAGGGAGAAAATAAATTTTTTAAAAAAATATTGTTACCTACTTTAAAGAAATTTTTTCAGTGGAAAAGTTTAAAGAAACAGACATATTTAATTTGTGGCTGTAACTTAATGAGTTAGTTGCAAGTACCTTGGTGCATGACGAGATGGTCTGAAACCTGCCATAAGCGGTTGAAAGATTGTAAGAGCCATCACGGTACAGCCAAGATAGGGATGAAAACCTGCTTGCTAAACACAGGACATTTTTGTTTAATATCATATCTATATAAAAGATACAGAAAAAAACACCAAAAAGTTGATAGTTTTCTTTATGCTTGTATTAGTAAGTTACAATGGTGGAGCAGCACTGCATTTTGACTGGCAGGGCAACAGGCCACAGTAAGCTGCCCTGCAGCTGGATGGAGATTGTTCTCCTTGGCAGCATGAAACACTGGTAAGTCTGCCCAGGGTTTCCCCCACCTTTTTGCTTTTGAGAAATTCTACAAGCTGAAGAGCAGAAGGCAATATGACTGTAGAAGTATGAAGGTTCATCCTGAACCCTCAGGCCTCTGCTGAAGACAGTTTCATAACTCCTCCCAGCACTGGTACTCTGCCTTCACTCTGCCCCTATCTATTCTAATCTTAACCCTAAAACATGATATTCAGTTTTCTTAACTCATACCTGTGACCACATTCTTCTCCTGCCTTTAATTCAGATATTTCCTAGACTTTCCAACTTCTGATATCACCTTGCACCAGATACCATACAGGTGACAGCAACAGGTATACCATCTCTATCTAATGTTCCAGACTAAGTTTAGTCACTGGATACAGTTACTCGAGTTCAAAATTATAACAACACTTATTTCCCAGCAGGTTTATCACGTTAATATGTCAGCTGTCCCATCCTTCCTTTCTTACCAAACTCAAGTTCTCTAAAGAAATGGGAAGAAGACTGATTTAGTACATAAATAAAACTGTGAGCAAAGACTTTATTTGGGAGAAAGAGGAAGAAAGGAAAGTACTGAAGTTTTTCAATTGTAGTTAAAGGAGGCAACATTCCTCTTCTGTGTTGCTAGGATTTGAAGTCAGCCTATTTAAGGGCGGTTTTCACAGCATTTTCCTCAGCAATAGCTGAAACATGTTAATCATCAGTGGACCTCCTTCTCATTCATTTGGACCAGCCTTGACATTTGAGTTAACGAACAAAAAAAAGCAGCACACACTTACTTGGCTCCAACCTCCTCGGTATATAAAAGGCAACACAAAAGAAATGCTTGTAAGCATGACTGTGGTCAACATAAGCATACGATGCACCTAGAAAAGGTAAGTTTGCTTTTAGAAATTCTACAGCTTTCTTAATACACCATTAAAAAAAACATTTAACGGATCAATAGTTAAAGATGTTCTTACTGTCCTCTTTAGACACTGCTTTTACTAGTAAAGTAAGTAAACTTCTGATTTGTAATTGTTCCATATTACAAGATTAAAGATAGATAAAAATCACACCAAGTTTAATCTTTTATTTCTTGGATCTAGTAGGTTTATAATTCTGCTTACAATAAAGCTAGAAAGTATGGCTAGACCTATGGGGAGATTTTGCCCACCTGAAACCACATCTCCTTTCCAAACAGGAATGAATGAGACCAGACAGGTTTGAAGAATCGTGCAACAATAACACCAATACTAACTGTGGTAATCCAAGCAACAAACATTAGCGCTCCTGAAAATTGAAAAAAACATACAAGGTAAACATAAGAAATTTAGCTGCATGTGAACACAGCTTCAAAGACCGTAATAGTTTAGTCCATACACATATTGTCAGCGATAAGTTTTCAATCACTTTGTTCAGACTACAAATTTACAGCAGTTATCTTGCTAGAGGGCAGGAACATCCATATAAAAGATAATCATACTATGTCCACACAGCATGACAGAGCAGCTCTGGCTACTATGCATTTCACATATGCCAGTACAGCCAGCATATATGGGTGAGAGATGCTGTTCTGCCACCAACTTAGATATCAGAGGATGAAAGGTGAAATTTCTCATAATTTGTTTGATAGAGAATGAGTTCTCTCAAGGGCCTGATATAAAAACCCGTATCATGAGAGAAAAAGTTCTCATTAACTTCAATGGCTCTGCACTGTCAGTTGAGGGGTTTCTCATTTCAAATAGAATTAAACCAATAATGTAACTGGAATAAATTAAAGAGATAGATAAAGATGTAAACAGAAACAAGTCCTGATTATAAATTTAAGAGAAAAGGCAAATGCATGTTCATTTTCCTGGGTGAAAAGATCTTTTAATACTGTTCTTGAAATGAAAAATTATACATAACTTTATTCTGTCTTCATAGTCTCAGATCTTGCTAGCCAACAGTGTATGTATCACATGAGCAGCAGAAAGATAAGAGGAAATACTTACTCTGCAATAATGAGAAAAACTCTCCTCTCCAGTCTCAGCCAGTCTAGAACTGGAAAACAAAAACAGAATTTGCAACTCACCATGAGCCTTGATAAGTCGTGGGGACCGGGAACCTCCTATATCCCGCGGAAGGCCTGTGACATTGTAAATTCCGTTGGTGATCAGAGGCTGACGACGATGTTTGTATATTCGTCCACCTAAGCATTGACATAAAGTGGTCAGTTTATGGCTGATGAAAGCCACTGCACTCATAAGCATGCCCACTCCCTATTTATGAATGCAAGCCCTGTTGTGGCCACTCAGCATAATCATACAAAGGTTCTGACACACAATACAGTAAGAATCTAAACTGTCATCTAAGCTGTCCTGCATACTTGATGTACAAGAACCAACTCACCCCTACACACACAAGACATGAAGAATAATTCCCTTTGCCTTTGATGCTAGTCTCCATTTCAAAAAGATGTAGTCAAGAAGCTAACAGTTCCCAGCATCAAGTGGGCATACAACACACATATATGAGTAAGTTTCCTATAAATTCCAAAAATCAAACCCATGATCCAGAAAGGCAGTAAGAATGACTGGACTAAGTGCATCAAACTTGGAAACTTTAGTTCAGATACTAATTCTCAGCTAAACCATATCTTACATAAGGATTACTAACTCATTTAGAGCTGTTCAAAGAAAACCAGCCATATGCAAGTTGTTTACCTTCACTAGCTTCCCCATCTGCCAGGAAGATGTAGTAACTGGCATCCAGATTAAATCTTCCTTTGTAAGCAGGAAGACGAATACTCCTTCTAAAAGAACACTGAAGAACACCATCCACAAGCCTCCATGACACATCTTCGAGGGCATTCTGTGAAACAGGAGACATTTAATACCCAGTCTTTCCAGACTGGCAGAGCAATTGGCTTAAAAGTAACCGTGCAAAATGCAAGTGTCACTGGTGCACAAAGAAAGAAAGAATGGCAACAATAGGAGGCCAAGGGGTGTGGGGAATAAAAATCTCTTGCATACCAACTGTCAGTAAGTCAACACAGCAACATAAGGGCTGGGCATATTATCATCAATTTTTCCAGCTCATAGCAACAATCTCCCCTTTCCTTCCAAACTTTAATGCAAGATATATCAATTGCAACTGCAGCCCTAGCAAAGGGACAGAGTAATAATGGGCACAAATTTCCTTAATAGCGTAAAGTCCCATCATGTGACTTATTTTTAAAAGTTACATTTAGACCTCTGAAGGTAACATTTACTAAAAAGTAAGAGCCCAGCCAATCTCACCTTAAAGAATTAGGGATCCATCTCCCTATTTACAGCTGCTGTGCAAAATAAAAGCACAAAGCAGCAGCATACCATCCATTACTTCATTTGTGGAAGTGTTTTAGTTGTTTTCAAATGTACCTCTGAATCCAAAACAGGAGGACTTCGCCCCTTCAGATAGGCAGTGCTTACGTGAACACGGTGGTCCTCATTAATACACAGATATGCATCATCACCACCCTGGAGAGTTTAAAAAAAAAAAAAGCCACAAAAACTATAACCCAATAAATATCACTACTGGCAGTCTCCAAAAGCTCTTTGATTTAATATATGCAATGAGACCCAAGAAATATTTCTCAGCTTTCAAACTCTTCACTATTACAGAGGAACTACATTAAGTCAAACAGATGAGACATAGTAAAGCACATTATGATTTATACTCTCCCCCTCCCAGGGTAACAACCATATTATCTGAAGTTTCTTCAATTATTTAGAATTTACTAAATTAACCGCAAGAGACAGAAATGGATGCTGATGTTATTTTAAAACCCTCTTTAGTTAAAAACCATAGTCTACAGCTATGGTTTTCCTTATAGCTAAAAAGAAAAAGTGTTGTTAAGAACCAAGGGTTCTTGAACTAGGGACATGAATATAAGCAGCATCTCCTTTATGCAACTGTTAGTTTACTTATACATTTGTCAACAGCATCATCCCTTCACTTTAACATCAATTAGAAAAAAAGATCTCCCAACACTTTTTAAGATTGGAGTCACTCCTGTAGAATGATGAAATGCAAATGTTTTTCAGAAAGCACAGCAACTCAGCTTCTGACAGGTAAGGGTTTTTAGTTAGGTAACAAAGAAAGATCGACCTAACTGGGAATTCCAGTCAGCTACTGCACAGTCAGACAGGTCGGATTCTGCCAAGACAGATATCCACAGGCAAATTCTACTGCAAATAGTCAGTCCTGAGCTAAAACTGAATATCCACCTATAAAAGGCAACATGTGCTTCAGCACCATGAGGGAGAAGTTACTTTGTGTGACATCTAGCAGCATTTCAGTTTTCCATATGCATGTTTTGCTAGAGTACCATTCAAACTTTTCTAAGACCACAAAAGAACTAGAATAGGATACTCACCATCCACTGGTCATGGGACAATGCAAATGCTAAATATCCTTCACTCGGGCCACTCATTTCAATAAATACTGAGCTCTTCTCTTGGTGGAAGGACAGAAAAAAACAGGAAGCACCTTCAGGATCACAGTTGGAAGGGTTCCTAATGCAGAACTTCGTGCTTCCACAACCTGATGCATTAAACTAGACAAGCAAACAGAGAAGCTATAAGCAACAACAGTTTCACTCTTCTTCCTTCCCTTCTACCCTGTTCTAGAAGACAATATACAAGGAACAGCAAAGAAACAGTGTCTATGTCTACATACCAATCTCTTAACCCATCGCTACAATTACCCCAGGACTAGTAGGTAAAATGGTGGCAAGTTACAAGCTGCATTTTTACTCAAGTTGAATTTCCACTTTAAAGACAATATAATAGAATAACTTTGAGAAGAAAGTAAAAACTTTGGAGAAACTTCCTGTGGTTTAATTTTTAGAGAGGTAGCATCAGCTGTAGGATAAGGGAGAAATGAAGGGAAGATCAGCTTTTAAAGTAGCAACTCCACTGATAGGGAATGAGAAAAAACTTGGGTTACTTAGTACACTTCTTCTGGATCAAATAGTGATGCTTGCTCAATCCATTCAGAATCAGTAATGGAAGTCAGTAACACAGATGAACTCATAGAAGGAAGTTTCTGAGCCTACAGTCACTAAATGGGAAGTTATTAGTCCAGACAAAAGCAAGTCTTTTCCCCTCTCTCTTCCCAGGTATGCATAATATTTTCTGAATGTTCTATCAACTTTGACCCGTGTGTGGTGTGACAACATTTAACCCACACAAGTTCAGGCAACTTGACTAACACAGCAGGTCTTGGTCTCCAATATCTAAGTTACTTATCCGTCATCTCTCTCTTTCTGTCAATAGGCTGAATCAATGTGATTTCAATAAATTCCATGGACCACGAGCATGAAAGATAGCATTATTTAGGTTTATATTTACTTACTGGTTTTGATAGGTAGGAAACCGGGTGTGAAGCTGATACAGCCTCCGACGTCACATGCGAGAGTGTTGTTGGGGATGGTACATTAGGCTGAGAAATAATGGGACCGGGAATCTTCACCCAGAAAGTCTTGTATTTTTTCACAACTGTGGCTCTTAAAAAACATCACACAGAATCATTACTGTATTACATCAACAGCTGACCATTACTTTCAAAAAAGGAAAGGTTTGTTCAACTTATTTGTAAAACACCCATCTTTATGCAGAGCTCTACCACTTCAGGGATTAAAGTAGGAAAACATCTGAAATTGCAGTGGAAAAATAATTTTGAAACATACTACTGGATGCTCTACTGGATATAAGAAACATTCATATCTGTGGCACAGATTACAGCCTCAGAAAAGAGTTGCATATATTTTATCCACTAGTTCCCCAAAAGCTAGCAGTGTAGCAGGACAGCATATATACCATTTTGTTAGGTACAAGCACAGAAAGAGATTCTTAACACTGCGTATTACAGGCATGAGAAGTCAGCAGTTCACCAGAAATTTTAATAAACTGGAACTAATACTAGATTTACTTACAGAAACTGTACACGTTTTGGTGCATCTCCAGGAGCAATCCAATAAACTTTTATGTGTTTCTTTTTTGTTTTACTTGTGTGACTCACAGCTGAGTTCTGAAAACACACACACATCAAGAGTTACACAGTGGATAAACACCAAGGAGACTTCAGTTAACGCAGTCATCACCGGCTGCAGCTAAATCCTAAAGAGACACCACACTGTTACACTGCACAGACCTAATCCAACCGGCTTGTCCCCAGTTATGATCAACTCACTTGAAGTGAACCACTGAAACTTAGACATACAAACAAACTTTAAGGCTAAAAGGAACAACTATAGGGCTTTCATCCAGAAGACTCCAGTGATGAGACAGAGGTTCCTGCAGCATTAATGCAGAAATGGTGTGATAATGCTCCGTTTTTTGATAGTATGAGCATGAAGGGACAGTGCAATGACTGCATGGAGAGAACAGAACTAGTATTTCAGAGGATAACACCCAAAAGCAGTCTTGGGGTCAGAGAGTTATTTGCACAAGATAAATAGATCAGACACAGCATTGAACTAAGTCCTCAGAGCACAAAGGGCACAGCCCAGACATCCCTATGGCTATACAGCACTGATGAATGCATTAATTGGACACCACTGAGATAGGGGCGGGGAGGTGCGAGAAGCAGAGAGGGGAAAAAGCCAACAAATACCCCCCCACACCCCAAAAACCTCCATCTAGGCAGACTGAGAACTTTGTCCACACCAGCTCAGATGACACCGTATATGTTCATAAAGTTCAAGCAGGTTGCTGAAGCACTAGTCAGAGTTCACATCTGTTGCACAAGGCAGAACTAATTTATCAAAAACGGATATTGAAGATTGTGATCTAACCTCTTACTAAGAAGGCTCCATTAGCAGTAACTGACAGAGCAACACCAAAGATAATAGCCTATTGTAGTTTGTTTTCGAGAACAAGTGATCTAAACTTTCTTTACTGTAAAACATTTCCTCTGTCCTTAACTGGTAACTCTCCAATACAAATAGAGGATGCCCTCCTCTTTTTAACATTAAGTACAATAAGCAGGAATACATTACATTCTTTGTGGACAAGTAAAGTCATGTTATTGAATGCTGCATCTCCCTGCAGCAGTCAATAGCTGTCTACCACCAGACTAGTCTAAATGGCTCATAAGAATCATCTGAAAGAGTTGCAGTGAGCCATGCCTCTATACTGCAAATTAGACTATTTCCTGAGAGATTTACTGAGCTCAAAGAAGATTACATAGTTTAGCTCTGTCCTATTACAGTCTAGTACAAACACTTCAGTACCTGTTGTCTCATTATAAGAAACTAGACTATACCTTGGTATGGCCACATGTGAGAAGCTGAGAAAGTCTCCGGTCAACTAACACGAAAGAACCAACTGCAGGGCTATCCAGGCGTTCTGCATCCCGGGCTTGTAATAAAAATCCTTCAAAATCAGGTCCAAACAGATGAACTGAAGCAAGAAGGAAAATAAAAGGAATTTGAAATATTCTCCAGAGGAAGAATGAAATATTTTTACAGTGATGACCAGAAGCTCATTTTACAAGTACCAAACGACTGCTTAAGGGATCACCTGAACAAGGTTCAGCTGCTCAGACAGATCTAGTAGAGCTAAGTAAAAACATGGTACAACACAAAGAAAAAAATTAAACTCTTCAGCTATTAGTGACACAGTACCTTCTATGTTGTCCCCCGGTTTAAATTCAGTCGCGTTCACTGTAATGGTGTGCTCAGGTGACAGTTGTGGAGAGCTACCATGACAGGGTATCATGCTAGTGCAGGCTTCTCTTACTTTTCCACTGGGATAGCCATCCACGGATGCATAGAAGCAAATAAACATCCAAACAGCAAAAGCAAGGCTAGGCACCTCCATCTATATAAAATAAAAGTTACCGGCAATTAAATACAATAAATATTTATATTACAGGTTACTCATCTTTAGAAGAGTCAGTTAATACCAAAACTTAAACCATGAATGAGAAGACACCATTCATCTGCAGAAGCTAAGAGTAATGTACGCTTCTGACAACTGCTAGACTTTGCAAGAATGTTCACAGATATCATGTTTCAGACTACCAAGAGTAGAGACAGCAGATGGATCCTTCATTCCACTGGGTGGATTATTTCTCTCAGTGCATTTTGACATCACTTTTTAAATTTCTTTTGCTTAAGCCTCTCCCATTCTCTCTCTCAAAAAAAAAAAAACCCCAACAAAAAACCCCAAAAAACCCACACAAGTCCCTTAAACATCTGCACAGGACAGATGGATCTTAAACACAGTTTCATTGGTTTATAAAGGTACACGGTACTGAGGAACTACACAACTAGCATTGAGCCCACTCTTCCATTAGTCATAGCTCCAAGTTGTGCATCATTACAGCCTGCCTTTTGTTTCCACAACTCGTGTCTATTTCTTCCCATATGACGAATAATTTCCAGGTAACAAGGTCTTCTTTCTGCAGGGAAACTAAAGTTGCCAAATGTCAGAAATAGATTTTATGTATGTAAAAGAGTGGGAAGTTAGTATCAAGATCTAGACAAATAAAATATGTTTGTTGCAGACAAGCATAAGACTTTTCTTTTTAACTCTTCCTTTTGGACATTGGCCTGCCAGTCAGTCAGGGAAACAGTATCACAGCTTGTCACACTCTTGTTAAGGGAGCAGTATACATGAAAAACATGTGCCTTAGTAGGACTGAAGAGCCTGAAACAGCTATATGAACCCCTAGTCCCAGCATTCATCATACACTGTTTTGCTCTATCACAATACTGTTTTCAGAAAAGCTGTGGTAATTGTTTTGTTACTCAGCAGCAAGCAGGCTTTACAGTTGTGTGGTTGTTCACAGAAAGCCTTAGCCAACAAGAAAAGCATTTGCACGTCCAAAAGGCCAGGAGAAGAGAGATAAACTTCCCTTTCAATCCTTAGACCCACAATGTGGGTTATCAGCTCGAGTGGAACATACAGGAGGCAAGTAGGTCTGCCTTCTGGAAGAGACATGCCCATTTTGCATGAAGTGATAAGAAATATCAGGGTATGAAGTTCCCTGACAGCAGGCATGGATGTGAAGATAAGGAAGGCAGAGAGGCATTTCACACTGCACTCTGATTCCTAAAAAGCAGTCAAATGAAGACAAGGCACATACATCAGTCTTACACACTCTGGCACCAATATTAAGTAATCCAAAGTTCTCATACATTGAGTGCTAGAACTCCACAATATGCAGGACAATGCTAGATTCGCACTTCAACAGAAGAGCTCCTCTGCAACTTCAGACCAGTAAACAGAAGAAAATCAGAGGGCAGAGGGGGTTAAACCGTTACATTTCAGGAACTAGAAAAAAAACCAACACTCAACTCCTCCTCACAAATATTCAAGATAACATTATGATAATATCTTTTACTTCTAGTTAAAATAAGCCTTTCCTTCTAGTTCCAGTACTTCTCCAAGATGTCACACATCTAAACATGATTTTATTCATAAGTTAAGGAAGCCTACAGAAAGCTAAAAACTAAGGTTCAGTATAACGGTGGCATTAAAGTAGCTTTTATATGTATCAGTGAAGTCTTCAAAACAAGTTGCTGCCAGAAGAGATAAGGCTGCATACCGCAGAGACAAGAAAAAGAGTAGGTTAGTAGTCTAGTTGAAGCAGTAGAGGATGTGGTAGGGATTTAAAATGAAACAAGAAATATTTTTTGGCAGACTCAACTGACTCAAAAGCTAACAGAAGAGAAAGAAGCAACAGCAGATTAAAAGAATGAAAAAGGCCAAAATCTGAAAGAAGTTTTGTACTAAAGAGCACCTTTTTAAAAAAGCGTTGTTTTTTTTTTTTTTTAAATAGGGTTAACTGTAGTAAAAGTGGTCTTCTATATGCACATTCAAGATCTGTTCAAAAAAAGCCTCATAGCAACCATAATGAGCAAGAAAGACAAGGACACAAAATCTGAATACACAGGAAGGAAGAGGGAAAATCCAAGAGATTCCCAGAACTTCCTCATATAAGCAGGTTAAGATGTCTCCTTTAGCTCCAAAAAAAAAAGTATCTGTTACAAGAACACAAAAGAGTGCGTCATACCCTCATGAATATGACAGTCTGGTCAAGAGTAGGAAAAAGTGAGTTAGCCTGACCATATTTTATTAGTACTCCAGAAAATGAACAATATTAAAAACATCCACCTAAAGACAATACCTAGATTCAGTGATATGCAATTCTGAGAAGGGACCAAAAAAAAAAAAAGTATCTTCATACTCATCTGAAGATTGATAAGCAATTATATCCATCCTCAACCAAATATTTGCACAACAGGTCATTTGTTTTGCTAAACAAAAAACTTAACCAATCAACAACAGTTATCCACCAGCAGGCTGACACCAACACAAAAGTCACTCCAATAGACAACAGATACCTCCTCTTCTGAAAAGTTACACGGTTTCCTCTTTTCTTTGACTAGAATTTACAGCCACAATAGTGTTATTTCCCTTCAAGCAATGTTGTCAGGAATGACTGCATTTTTAGACATTTAGCATGTCATATATACCACAACGCAGAATAGTTATTTAGAATTAGAGCTAGCTTTAAAAGTTTAACTAATCACACACAGAGAGACAGGTTCACTTATTACATTTTGTCATAAGGGAAGTACATTAAACTGTGGAATACATGACTTTTTTCTGATAGTCCTCTTTGCAAGAAAAAGAGAGGAAGACAAGTAAATCTCCCAACTGTATACAAAAGTAAAATCCCAAACAAAAAGTGTTAGGATTAATGGCATGCAAAGGATGCCATTAACAGAGAGGTTATGTTCAGGAAAGCTGAAGTGTGATGTGTGAATCATGCTTAACCTCACCACAAAAGAATAAATGTCTTTTAAAGAATAGAGTAAAAATAAAAACAGTTTTCCACCTTATCAAGAAGGATCCAAGAGACTGATCAAAGCTATCACATTTTACAGGGCTGTCACTCACTCCACTATTCTACTCCTCCCAAAAACATGGCTGAATTAAAAAAACACAGTTAATTTGTGTTCCAGTAAAGATGAATCAGCAAATCTCTTCAAGATCATCTTTTCTAGATAAGATCAACATAACTGCGTCAAAACCTTAAATCACCAAGTGTTGCCACTCAAGCCAGATTCAAAATGAGAAGCAATGATAACTCAAGTTTTGAGGTAAGCAAGCTGTGGAAAAGCCTGCTATTACCTATAGCATTTGAAAATGGTCTCAGTTTCCACTATAACTTATTAGAAATCGTAGATTTATCTTCCTTGATAGATTTTACTTTGAAACTGCAATAAGCAGCCTTGGCCATAGTGGCTTATTAGTAACCCTTTGAAACACAACTCATTGATGACAGCCTACAAACTAGCAGACAAGTTCCCTGTAGTGAAAGGGAATAAGAATAATTGACTTCAGAACTGAAGCATAATTATGTTGTTGTTGTTTTTTTTAAAAAGCAAGCTAATTCTTGTAGCATTTTTCAACTGGCAATTCTCCAGTGTTTTTATTTACTATCATTTGAACAGCTCAGAAAAACAAGGAGTTCATGGATTTCTGCACTATCCAGTGACTTATTTTTCAAGATAAACACATCACATTGAAATGCTTGCATTAATCAAGGGTCTGAAAATATATATAATCTCCTTCCTCCATCCTGCCTGCATGCCAGGTACACACCATGCAGTAGCATGCATCAGTAAATGCCCTGGTCAACATTGCAAGGATGTGATGCAGAGCATATTAGCTCCTTAGAACACAATCACATAGGACTGATTATTTTCCTTAGTCTTGTACTATGCATAGGCTTTTCAGTATGTTAAATATGAACATAGAAAGCATAAGATCCAGGAATCCTTTCTCTACAAACAGGTTAGACACTAGCACATACTACATCATTACAGTATGACAGTTATTCAAACCATTATGTTTTATACCTTTATTTAGAATGGAAAAATACTTCAACACTCATTAATTTGAAGCATGACTGCAAATTTATTATGCCATCCCTCACATTCCTTACTTAAATCTTCAGCATAATACATAACTCACACCCCCTGGCAGGAAAGAAAGCTTCAGAACAAGTTTATTCAAAGAAACTTCATCATTACCTGCAATTCCAATAGTGTTTCAAATATCGTGTAACCCTTGGGCACAGGGGGGCCAGGAGAGAATTGTGTACTTGAAGCCATTAATAACACAGCCCTCTAATTAACAGAAAGCCAAAAAAATACAGAGTGATAGTCATCTTCTCATCAACCTTGCCAAACTTGGGCAAAATGCTTTAGAAAGAAGCTAAGCTTTTCCAAGGAAACTGAGTAATCAGAACATCCATTAATGTTTATTTCATGTGGATCTTCATTATAACTGTAAAATTCAATTTCATGCAGAGATTACTCAATACTGACAGCTGACTTCTAAAGTCATCTGAGTAGTCAGTCAAGCATTTCTTGAGCCATACTACCAAGTTATTTTATATATTTGTTGGGCAGGTCAGAACTCAAGACAGAAATAGAGCTTTTTTGTTAGAGCACCCTTTTTGGGGAACTCACAGTGCATACCACCGACGAGAAATTTGGAGAAAAGTCATGTAGAAAAAAAATCAGAACAGGGATCCCAAATAACACACGGCCACTTATTCCAATAGGAGTGGGATGCAGAACACTTATTTTAAATAAGAGAAAGCCAAAAAACCTGACAACCTACAACAGATATTCCTGGAAAAGTGAACTAGAAACAACCATTTCAGTTATTATGAATGGAGATGAAGTAGCTACAATTCTTCATACTTATGATAGATCATGACAAGACAAGAACACCTCTGTGATAATTCATACATTAACAGTTAAAGGCCAGAGTAATTATCTGTGGCTTAACCTCAAGAGATTGCCTGGTAAAGCAGATACAGGGCTGCTCATAATAATTGCTACCAGCTTCCGTAAAGTTTCAAAGTGATACAACTACACTTGTCTGAACAGTTGGAATTTATCATCCCATTCATTCAGGAGTCATCTCCTCCTAAAGAAGGAGGAAAGAATAAGAGATGGTTGGGAAAAAAAAAATGAGTGCTATAATTTTGGGAACAGAATCCTTAAAAGCCTGAACCAACCAAGCTACTCCCCTTCTGTGTTGAAAAAACTCCTACAGTACCCTGGTAGCCTAATTCCTCAAAAGCACAATTTTCACACACAAACTCAGGATATCTTCACAGAAATTATCTTTTCAGCTATTTAACAGAATTATATTAGCTGCAGAGTAAGAGGTCTAAAACTGGTTTCAGAAAGGAAGAGGAGACGAGAGGAGGGGCAACGCAAGCTTCTTGCCCATTCAAAGGCACAAAAACTATCAGCCAGAACTTTTCTCCTGAGGACCATCAGACAAGAGGGCAAGCAGAAAATTAAAAAGCTGTCCAAAGCTTTTTAATAGAAGCTGTATCAACAGGTGTTAATGCCATATGCCTTCAGAAATATACTTTTACAAAGCAGAAGTGAACAGCCTTGCTGGACAAGAGTCACATTCCCTCCGAGTTTAGAAGAAGAGCTTGGGATAACTTTCTTGCTCATTTAAATGTGGCCATATCACAATAGTTGGATTGAGCAAGGGCAGAAAACAAGTAGTGTTCACATTCACTGTAACTCATCACTTTTAAATACAAACACACACCCCACATCCACAATATGACAAAACATACCTCAAGCTCTTGGTCTTTACTCAGCAAACATCCAAAGACAACTTCAAGGCTTTTGTGCCTCAAAACTAGTTTTTATAACCGTTTAACTACTTACCTTACAGCCAGTTAGTACTGTAACAGTGTTACTATGACTAAGTCTGAGTAAAATTGCCATTGCCTTTCTACTTATAGTAAGACAATTTCTATTATATCGTAACCTCTTCTGTTTGCCCTACATCTAACAGTATTAACCTTTATCATACCCAGGATCAGAGGAAGTTTGTCTGAAAGAAGAAACAGTACACACGCACTAAAGGAAATATTTATAAGAGGAGTCTTTACTTCAGGCACACGTTTCACGCTGCTTCCCAAACTAAGCCCATAAGACCCTACACTCCAGCTGAAGTGCATGAAGTCGTAACGAAGCACTAACCCTGCAGCTTCCTTTGCTCCCTTAGACATGCACTTCCACAGGCCTCAGAGTTTCATGTTAACTAATTACTTAATTATCTTCTGGTGCAGTTGCAGGGTGGGGGGGGAGCAGGTGGGTGAGGGACCACAATGCACAACCCCAAACCAAACAAACCACATTCATACATTCTTCCTCAAAGCACAAGTTGGTACAAAGTTGCAGCATGATTTTAAAGCATTTACTCCCTTTAAAAGATACATTTTCTTTTAGAAGAGGGATAAGGAATCTTAAAAAGAAATATGATACTTTTGGGTTTTTTTCCATATATCCCACCAAGAACGAACAAGAGGCAGGGATTTTGCCCTGTTCAGTTGTTTACTTTTATTATTTAACTTTCTGTTGGGCAGCTGCTCTGCATATAATCTTTAAGGCCCCAACCTTGCCAACTTCTATCTATATGAAGAACCCAAATTTGCAAGCTGACCTAAAACCAACATAGTTTGTTACCTCAACAAATCCAGCTACAGATCAGCACGTTTACTCTAAGTTACCATACAGCCATCTCCTCCATTAATGAAGAAAAAAAATAAGAAAGTAATATTCACATAACATTAAGAAGCAAATAAGAGATAAGAGGAACATAACTGGTGTGGCTCCCAGATAATGAGCAAAGGTAAACTATGGCTTATTTTAAGGCAGACAGGCTTAAGAGTTCTCCCTACAGTAATTCAGAAACGCTTGGATGCAAAGCAGCAGCTACAAGGCGCTTCATCAGATTCTAGCTGGCTTCATAGCTGCTGTGGGTGCTCCATCAAGCACCTTAGGTTTCCAGCAGGCTGGCGGTACCCACGCTTTGAGGACTCTCTGGGGTCGGTGTCACCGGAGCGCTCTGGAGCTACAGCGGCTCCTCCGGGGCGGCCCCGCTCGCCGCCGGTCCCACGCCGTCTCTCCTCCCCGGCACGGCTCCCGCACAGAAGGGCAGCGGGGAAGCGGCGAGCGGGGGCCAGCCCGCCCCTTTCCCCTGCTCGGTCCTCTCTCCGACCCAGCGGCGGCTTTTCCGGCGGCGGGGGGCGGCCCCGGTAGGGCGTCCCGCCGGGCGCCGGCCGAGGAGGCGCGGGAGAAAGGCGGGGCCCCGAGGCGGCGGGGGGCCGGGAGCGGGGCCGTGGTGCCCGGGGAGGCGCTCCGTGCCCTCGGCTCCGTGGCTGCCCAGCCCGAACCCCCAGAAGAGCCTGTGAAACACCTGAAGGGCAGGTCATTCCTTGGCGGTCTCCAGGCGCTGGAGGTACCGACGAAGGCCCCGGCTGTGCGTTGGAGTCTTGCCCCGTGGGCTCTGCGGGGACACCGTCCTTGTAAAGGCTTGCAGAGGTCACCCGCGGTGCTGCTCCCGTGCCTGAGCGTGTTCACCGACACCGGCTTGCAAAATCAGATTCTTCTTATCAAGAAAGCAAATAAGTACCGGCTGTAACCGGGGGTTTGCTGGTAGAACCTGCAGTTACTTACACAGGCTTCTTTGAGCAATTTCTTTTTTTACTGGGTTTTATTCCAAGTCATCAGTTGCTCACAAATCAAAGCACTACAAAAAGACAATCATCTAGTAAAAATCCAATGAGAACTCTACCCTCCCCCAGAACCGAAATATTGTGTTTGTGTTAACAAACACCTTCACCAGAGGGGCCTGGAAATTGAGTTGCTTATTAGTAGATCTGAGCAGTTCTACTGATCTCAATAATCAGCCATAAGTACATAAGAAGTTTCATAAGAAGTACTGTCTACTAAATACAGACTTACAAATGCTCTGCTCGTGTTCTACTGTTTTCTCGGTTTCTATAAAAGCAGCATTAACCTTAGAGGTATTCTGTAATAGCATATTATAAGATACATTTAACGCGAAAAACAACAAACTACTTTGCCTAATCAAACGCTTTGGCTGTTGCACTTGTATCATCTTGCTCATGGAAGGCTCTGGGAAGGTGAGACCTCACGAAGTGCACAGCAGCTGAAGAAACGTAACACATAATGGATATTTCTCCCAGCTGAGCAAAAAAACCCCATACAGTTTATAGCAGGCATTCATAAAATCCCCAAAATATGAAATTAATGAAATTGTAAACTCAAGTACATACATGCATTATTAAGTGCGTGTCTGTTTCTAACTAATGCTGATTAAAAACAACCTTTCTTGCAGCTACATTATTAGTATGACAAATACTAACATAAATACATTTACAATATAAAAACTCTGGTAATCACAGTGACAACTCTGTCATTGTCATATTCTTGACAATATTTACATTCATAACTTACACAGATTACAGTAGGAATTAATATACAATTTTTTTTTTTTATCTTATTTTAGGGTCTTGGGCCGCTGACAGAATGAGATTATACTTCTGGAAAATTGTTATAAATATAAGAATAAATGGAAGTAATTTCCTCATGCAGACTCACAAAGGGATGAAAACACAAGCTACAATCCTGTTGGAAACTGTAATCAGAGTTTAAGAAAATAAAGTCACTTATCTGTGAAAGGTAAAGTGGGTAAGGGAGGGAATACTGTTTTGCTTCTCATAGCTTCTTTTATTTCAGAAGGTGTTAGCTATTGCCAAAGAGCTATAAAGCAAGAAAACCAGGAAAAAACCCAAGAGAACAAGGAAGAAACAATTACTCTTTAACTACTGAGTACAAGCACCCATACTCCCTCTGCACAGGCAATCATCAATCTGTCTGGAAGGACCCTTTTCAAACATACTAGTCTCCTTTAAAAAAAAAAAAAAAAGTCAACAGTTCTGCAACCTTAATAAAAATATTTCCATGAGAGAGTACTGCATGCTGAGTTGTTAAATGTCAATATCCAAGCTGAATCAAGGAAATAAAATGCATTTGGATATATGAACAATAAAAAGCCCACAAATGCATCTTTTCTGTAAAGTGTACTGAAATTATAGTTCTGTTGGCGTGTTCATAATAATTCTGTATTTATTACAAAGCAGAAGTTTCTAGCTTAACCAAACGATCCATTTGAGACACAAGAGGGCTGGGGGTTGGGTTTTAATCTTACTGCAAGCCTGAAGAGAGATAGTCATGTAATCTACTATTGAACTTTGTCAGAGGATGATGATGTCAAGTGGCAAATGAACAACATAACATCTAACATGAAAAGAAGCCGACATCTTTTCTTGTATAGTTTGTTACAGGACCTCGAGGAAGTAAGTGAAAGCTTATAGTTTTGAAAGAAACAGCGATTTCATAAAGGAGACTGCATGTTGAGCAGATAAAGGGGAATTTCTGTTGCTTAAGAACTGAGGGAGCAATTAAGTAAAATACATATAATTTTGCAAATTAAATATTGTGCAGTCCAAGGCATATACTGATAGCTATGCTAGTTTTTAAGCTCTAAGTACCATGGAGAACAATAAGCCATTGAAGCTGGGTCTGAAGAGAACCCGTGTTCTTATATGGTTCCTTGTAATCAATTTTCCTCTTAGGTATTGAGCTAATTATATATAAAGGGCAACCCTTGCTCAAGTTTCATATATGTGTGCACTAGGCAAGTGGTTTCTCTATGTTACTGGCAAGAGGATCACAGTAAAACATTGCTTGACTTCAAGTGATGTGGAAAAGGCTGCATCCCTATCAGACTGTTTTGATGTTGAATAACTTGGATCTAAGAAGTTTTTGTTACTACTGTTTTCTATTTTGATACATTGACATGTGTTTGAAAAAATGCATTTAGATTTGACTGAATACGTACAGGAGACTGGTCTTCTATGAAGAAAAGAGGCCTGACACCTGTATTTATTCATCGCCCTTCTGCGTATCCTACACTTACAAGTCTAGACTTCAGCTTTTTTCAAGCTTTTCAGCATTATCATCTTAGCTAAATATGTATTAGGGAAATGATAACAATAATAATATCTTAGATAGGAAGAATTTTTCCTACCAAACAATAGGCATGTGCTTTTTTTTTCCCCCAAAGAGAGGGGAGTTTTGAGTCATTGAAACAATCCCGACCATCTAAAAGGAAATAAATGATGATAAAAGTCACAATGTAGGATGATGTATTTTTCTCCATAATTAATTATCTTCCCTTGAACTTTGGCACTATCTGTTTCACCAGCTGACTTACTGTTAACCTACAAACTAGATAAACGTATCCCACCGACCTCCAGAAATATGCTTTTTATGTATGCTTCTCTTTGGTCTTTATTCCTCTCTACTAATCAGCCCTTTCTACTTTCACTATTTTATTTTTTTTATGTCACACATAAAAATTCTCACTTGCAAAAGTATTTATACAAAAATACCTGTTTGCCTAGAGGAAAGAGCAAAATGCATTTTACGGCTTTCAGTGAATTACAGTAACAGCCACTTGGTGGCATTAGCGACTAAGTAAAATAAGGTTTTTCCACTCGGCTACACAGAAACCTACTTTCTTTTTGTATCTCTTAATTCCGACGCATCAACAGCTGAAGTACGCACACAATAGCTTTCTACCAAAATGTGCATCGACTTTGATTACAGATAATTTTTTTTCAAAAAAATACTTCCTTGTTTATCTGAAATGAAAGACTTAAGTTTGGTTCCCTGGTACCAATTTGAGGCAGGTCTGTACAGGTGCTATGATACAATGAGAACCTGACACTTTTCTGAAAGAATCTCCACTTAATTCAGTGCACAATTCAACCAATGGATAAAGGACTGCAGTAAAATCATTTTACCCGCTTCAAGAGATGTGGGTCATCTTTTGATCTGATCCACACTATTGAAGTTTTATCTGATAAAAGTACTGAATTATTAACTTTATTGAGTTTTCTATATTTTTCACCGTTTCTGTGATGCTTTTTTAAATTATTAATTTTTTAATTTCAGCAAGATGTGATGAGATCCTATTATTCCATTTCATGGGAAGCAAAGAGCTTGCTGGCAAAAGTATTGACCTGTAAGTGCTTCCGTTTAAGGCACTTTAGAGCTGATTACACAATTTGTAATGTGAAACTACAAGATTAATTGACATCTAGTACAATGCCTTTCCGCACACTGATCAGTTTCTTTGCCGGTCAATCTCAATTCTACCTCTGCCCCACAGCTTTTTTCCTCTTTCCTCTCATTTGGGCTGGGAACTAATTTTCCCACTCCTTTTCACCTCATTTCAGACGTCCTTTCACAGACAAACCATTTCCAGCTTTTCACCTTTTCCTCAGCAGCTCTCAATTTGTCTTCTTCGTGGCTTAGAAACGCATTCTTTGCTCAGACCTGGTCTGTCTGTGGGTTTTGTGGTCTCTCTGAGTCCAAGCACAAGCAATCATTCTGTAGGGATGACGCATGATGGGCAGTGCTGTTAATTGCAGCAACATGCTAGTCAGTACATGCCCAGTGGCCCTGGGGGGGAACCTGAGCTGAGGTTTGAGTGTGCTCGGTAGGAATGTTTGCAGGGATTTTAGCTCTTACTTTCGCAAGTCTCAGCCAAATGCTTGCAGAGATTTTCAAAAGCTTATAAACTGCTCAGGCTATAACAGAGGGGCTAAAAGGCATATCCAACGTAGGAGAAGAGTGAGAAGATTGTTTCCTACTAGCTTTCAAGCCCCGTAAGCAGCAGTGCTCACTTGATGAGCACAGGGGAATACCCAGCGAGGGGTAAAGTGGCCCAGCCCAGAGATGCTATGGAGAGCCACCTCCTGCAGAGCCAGGTCAGTATGTAGTCTCTGTGCAAGCTGGTACCTCCAAGGATGTTCCTAACTTTTGGGGAGTCTGCTGCACAGCACGTGCTGTGACCCAACAAATATGTCACTGACGCACTCAGAGGCAAAATATTGATACTGCACTACTGTACAAGGCAGTGATTCCTCCACCAACAAGAATCTAGCTGGAATGGAGAGCCAGTGGTTTGCACAGAGCTAAGACATTTTAAAAAGCTGGGCAGCAGCAGCAGTTTGCCCCAACATGCAGCAATAATTCCTAGCTCCTGTGAGTTCACATAGGCAAACAAACCACTTCAGATCAGCAACCCTAAGCTGAAGCTCATGCCTAACCAAAAGATCTGACAATATCAATGTGACAAACATTAAGTAAGGACTTTGAATTTCTGGTGGCAGCATTTGGCAATGGTTCAACTGTAAATGTTGAATTAGGTGCACTGATTGCTATCTAGCAAAAGAAGATGTGTCGATCTGAATTTTAGCTTTGTAGCATTCTAGTGCAAACCACTCTTGCATCACCTTCCCTGCTCTACCTGCTCAGGTTTAACTAAGTGGTAGAATGCAAAAGCTGCTTGAAAAGATGCCTGGAACTGGAAGTGATTTGGCAATGAGAAATTAGGAATTCCTTTTAAGCCTGAAGATGAGGGAGAGACGAAAATCATCTTTTAAAACAAATGTTTGCTGTAGTCATACATTTGGTAAAATATTCTTCTTCTCTGTGGTAGACTTGGCTACATAATTACTATGGCTTGAACTCTGTCTGCACTGAAAGATTACAAAACCAGCCCACAGACCTTAATATTAGCTTTCAAATAATATCAGATTATGTGGGGTTGGTAGCAGTTATTTCTTTGCTTAAAAATTAGATGCCAATTTTATAAAATAAATAAATCTAATCAATTGTTTACCATTTGGGCTTAAAGAGCTGTCTAGATAAGATCTAAGGATTATTATTTTAATGGGCCAGGAAAATATCCATGGTATTCTCACTATAGTTTAATACAGTAGGAAGGAGCATCATAAAGAAAATGGAGTGTGCAGAGACACTCTTTAAATATTTATTTTTGAGGATGAGATATGAAACTGAAAGAGCAGATCTGCTTTATAAAAGTAGATCAGATTACTGCAGTTCCTACAGAACCAATACTCTGAAGTCTTAAATCTCAGCATATCTCACTAGTGTTAAATGGAACAATTTGCAGGAAAAGTGCTGGTGTTCTATGCTAGTGATTCAGCACACTGGTGTAATACGTTCTGTTTGTAAAACAAAAATTGCCCCAGTACATGTGAATTTATTTTACTCTTAACTAAGTTAAATGGTACAAGAAAACCATTCAGACACTTAGTTTAAAATTTTGTTTGCCAAGTCACCCCATTTACGGAAGATTATTAATAACAAGTTAATGTGATGTTGTTAGCTAATGCACAGTCAAACGTATCCTAACCAATGCTGTGAAAAGCTACATTTAACTATAATCAATTTTATTTGGACTTCTTTAAAGATAAATGCATTGAATTCTACAATTTTCTATTAAAAATTAATAGCAGTCTAACTTGATACAGAAGTTAAAGCAGAGAGCATTGATTGTTTCAGGCCACACAGTAAAAGAATTGCCAAGCTGGGATCAAAAACAAACCAAAACTGCTTCTGCAATCCAAAAATTCATGATGACACCAGGGTCATCTTTGAAATGTCAAACCGACGCTGCCAAGTAACTAGAGGAAAGGGCATTTACATGTTCAGTAAGAACAAACTGCATAGGCTACTGCCCTAGCCTCTCCATCTCACTTGATTTCTTACTTATATAGACATTGTTATTCCAGCCTACTATTTATTCCCTGCCTATCAGGCTATCGCCATCTGTTTAGCTATTTAGAAGGGATTTAAAAAAAAAATAGGCTACAGGTGATTACTTCAATATTCCAACCAATATTTTCTCTCAATACTAGATTCTAATGTCCAAGGCCATATGTAAATTTCTGCTGAGCACATAATGTGTCCAAGAATAGCACTTGTTTTCGGCCACTGTACAGCAAAGATCTCGCTTACACTCTAAACTAGAGCTTAATCAAAGTGCAGAGATACAGTTTTAAAGAAAATTAGCTTTCTTTCAAAATCAGGTTTGCATTTCTGGATGAGATCTCCCCTTTAAAAGACAAAAGCTAGGCAGAAGATTCAACACCTCTGAGGCTTCCTATTGTTTGAACAATAGCACAATATTCATTCTTGAATTTACAGGTCATGAGTATCAGGCATTGAGAAAAACTGTGCTATCACTTTAAATTTTATGAAGTCTCATATCTCCGTCATACAGGCCAAAGGAATCTGCTTTTAATTTTAGTTAGGAGTTCAGTTTAGTTGTCTCTGTGCTAGTTGGCTTTTACTGTTGCTATTGGGAACTATTTTGTTATTAAAAAAAAAAGTGTACTGTCATGTAAGTACTCTAAGTTCTTACACTTTACAGTTATAACCTTTAAAATAGGCAAAAGCAATATGATGTTACTGTGATCTGACACCTAGTAAACAGGCGCCCCAAAATGTATTGAGGCCACTGCTAGGATAACTGCCTTGCAGCACTGTGTTGCAAAACAGAAGATGTGAAGGGAGGGAGTACTAGGAAGGGGTCCGTAAAAGGACTGAAGAATTCTGGTATTAATATATTTGAAAAAGCTGGGAATTTTTTTCCTGGTAATGACATTGATACGGTCTCCACTCTTGTTTTGAAGCAACTATTGATCTTTTCCTGCTGTGGTGTATTGTATCCCACACAGAGATACTGCAAACTGAAGATAAAATGACACTGTGAAATCCACCATTTAGATGCCCATTAGCGCAGCAAGTGCCACGTGATTGCTGCTGGCTGTGTCCCGTGCGGTATCTGCAATGCTAAATGCTAAATGGTAGCACTTCTGCGTTGATGTTTCACTGCTGCAGTTCCCATATACAGAAAGCCTGTTCAATTTATGTCTGCTAAATTAACACAGGCCCAAAATCTGTAAGGGATGTGCCAGCATAAGAGGTGATGTTGATGGAGAAAAGATTAGAGCTGTTTGCTCTGCTTTCCTGATCAAACTTCATCAAGGGGCCTACTATATTCATTCAGTATCTTTGTAACAGTCAGTTTTTTCATACTGAATTTAAGGCCAATGAAATAGTACTGTTCAAATTATTAAGTGATTTAATAGCATTTAGGGAGCTTTTTTGCTGTAAATCAAGCCCTTCATTTAGACTATTGACATCTGTTTCAGCTACAGTCAAAAACGTCGGTGAAAATAACTGCTTCAGGATTTGGAATCAAGATGCTGTATGCTAGCTTGGTTTTTGTAATGAGAAACTTAAAAATCCTTTTTCATAAACTTGGATACATTTAAAAACCTGTGCATATGCATAGTATAGTGGAGAAGTGGCACTGAAACCTAGTTACTAGAGTAGGGTAAGTTTCCCTATTAAGTGGGGAAAACAAGAGCCACATTTTAAAATTTACTAGTAGTGGTGAAACTGCCTTCAGTAATATGCTTTTGGGTCTTTCTTGCTTTTCACGAGGTATTCAGCATGCATTCAGGGTAACTATTTATGCAAAGGACTTGGCTACATGGGCATTATTTGCTCTTCCTCCCTCAGAACTGTTCACTGTGTAAGCAGCTCATGAAATCTCTACATCCCGCCCTATTTGCAGTACAAGACAGGCCAACAGTAAACTTGGAGGAAGAGGCAGCCATGCAAGGCTCTGTGGCAGACCAGCTGCAAAGTCACTTCAGGATACTGAAGCCACAGAGAAGAGATGGCCTAGATGGTCTGTTTCAATGACATTTCTGTTGGGTTTCTTTCTTGCAACTCCCATATATGTTGGAGCTTCTTGCATTTCCCATTCCTGTGTTATATCTTCTTTACTAGGACACCTCCAATTCGGAGAAAGCAGCCAGCATACCAGTAGAGCCAGGCTTCTGCTAGTGCATGTCTGTCCTGTATACAAAGCACGCAGGCCAGCAAGCTGAGTAAGGAGTGAGGTGACAGGAAGGAAGGACAAGGAAGACGGGAGAATCCTCATAGGCCACCAGGAAATATCCATGTAAAATAATGCAGATTTAAAGTACTACATTTGAATCACATCTGAATGAGGTCTGTCAAAGTGAATGTCAGGGGAGCTGCACAAACACACAGGAGGATTTTTACTAGGAATTTTTCCCCAGTCTGTCTAGGGATCCTAATATTGTCAGGGGGCATAAAAGTTGACATATTCACTTACACCAACACAAAAACCTCCCTCAACAATACCAAGAAGTATGAACTGTAATAAGGAATGGATTTCTTAAAACATTCAGAGGGAAGAACATGTAAAGGGGGAAAAGAAAAAAAAAAAGCTACCGAAAGCTAACAAATTCAGTTTGAAATGTGTGGAAGTGTTTCCATCCACATCAAGGCCTCTGGACTGCCCCTAAATGCATCACAGTTGGATTAACATATTGCAGTAAGGCACAGTTATACAGGTATGCATGCGATGGCTGGAACCAAAGGGTTAAGTCTAAATTGTTTTGTGGACTCCTCCCAATTCCACAAAATATATCACCTTTGACAAGGAAAAAAAACCACAACCAAACCAGTGTAACGTAATGACTGTAAATTGAGAAGCACAATTATTATTTTTTTAACGTAGTTCTAGGCAATAAAAATAGACTGACCTTCCAAAGCTGCAAGCCTGACCTTTACAGTGGGGTGCAGTGTATGATTTAGGTGGTGAGAGGCCTGGAGCAACTGTCCCAGGTATTCTGCAACACAAAGCAATGGCGAGGGCTGCCTGGTGACAGCAGCTCAGGTGACGGGCGGTGGTTGGGGGGCTTTTTGTTGTTTGGGGTTTTTTTTAACCACTTTGCTCCTTAGTCAAAGACAGATCCTCGGAGTTTGTAGTCTTGTTCACATACTATATATAGCACGCAAACCCCGGCTGACACCATGTTTTTCCTGCAGCGCAGCCTACCGGGAAGGAGCCGGCTGCCGGGCCCCCGTGTGGGGCGGGAACGCCGGGGCACCCCCGCGGAGCGGCGCTTCCATCCCGGCCGGGAGCGAGAGGGGGGGCCCACAGCCGGCAGCCGAGCTACTTCAGGCCGCCTTTACAGTCACATTTCCCTCAGCGGAACGCCCGTTAAATCACACGGAGCGTCGGTTCCAGGCGCCTGAGCCCCCTCGGCGGGCGATCCCCCGGGCCGGTGCGCACAAGCGGTGTGTGAGGGCGCTGGCGGGGGCTGTGGCCGTAAAGGCCTGGGCAGAACATCAGGTACCACAACCCGGCGCTCCCCAAAAGCCCTGGGGTGATCGGGGCCCGGACTCGCGGAGAGCTCAGCCGGATCGCAGCGGCATCAACGCCGAGGATCGTGCGTGGCTTCAGAGGAACCTCTCCCCTGAGGGCTGGCTTCCCGGAGCGGGGCGGGCCGGCAGGGGCGGGGAGAGGCGGGGCAGAGCCGCCTTAGCCCGGCCCGGCCCAGCCCTGCGCTCTCGCGGGAGCTGCGCCGGCGCCGCCCGTCTCCGTAGGCGGCCGCGGCGGAACCAATAAAGTTTGTTTCAAAAAAAAAAGCAAGAAAAGGGGAGGAAAAAAAATCCCAAACCAAAGCAGAGCCGCCGAGTCTGTCGCGGCCGTTGCTGAGTGCGCGAGTGAGTGCCCGCTCGCGGCCGCAGCAGTAGGGGAGGGCGGACGGGCTGCTCCAGCCCCCGCCCCGGTTCCGCTCGGCCTCGGCAGCCGTCGCCTCAGCGGGGAGCTGCCCCTCCGCCGCTCGGCGGGCCCGCTCGTGAGTATGGTGGGACGGCCGAGGCGGGCAGCGCTTCCCGCGGAGGCAGGGCGGCGATGAGGGGCCTGGCGGCGACTCCCGGCAGCACCGGGGCGAGCGGGGAGAGTGACAGGTGTCAGGCTCCCCCCCTCGGGGGCGGCTCGGGCCGGGGGCACCTCTGGCTGCGGAGCCGGGCCGGGCCGCGCCGCGGGACGGGGAACTGCTGTGGGGTGCTGCCGGTGCCGGGCCCCGGCCAGGGGAGGGTTGGGCGGCTCCTGACAGCTCCTCGGTGCCCTCCTGCCCGCCTCACCGCGCCTCGTCCCCTCGCTCCCCCGGGGCCGGGGAACATGTAAGCGAGAGCGGCGGCGTGAGGCGTTCCCAAGCGGCCGCCGTCCCCCCGGGGGTCGTCGCTGACTTGTGGGTTTTTGTCTGTGTTCCCTTCATGGCAGGGCTCGCTTCTTCCTCCCCGAAGTGAGTCTCCTGGGGCGGGAGGAGCGCCGGGCAGACGGCCGCAGCCATGCCGGGCGGTAAGGAGACGCGGCTGCTGCACCTCAGCGAGATGGAGAAGCTGGACAAGACCCTCTTCAGGCTGGAGCAAGGTGGGTCGGGGGCTGCGGCCTCCTCAACCTCCTCCTCTTCCTCCTCGGCGGGTGAGAGGGAAATGGCCGAGAGCTCGTCACTTTCTTCGGGCAGCAATAGAAAGAGAGCTACGGAAAGAGAAAAGCCTGAGGATTTTTTTCCTTGCTTTAATACGAAACAATTTGTGACATGCTTGCTTCCACTGCAGAGCTCTGTGGGCTGCAGTTGCAGTTCACTGTGACTCCTAAAACTCTTAAGAAATGAAGAGCAGATCGGCCAGGAGCCATCAGTCTTCATGGGCATGCAGTGCAAATCATATTTTAGATAGGCTCTGCAGGACAGGACCTCCCCTTCTATAACTTATACTGAAGTGACCTGAAAAAGTCTCCTTACAAACAAAGCTCTCTAGTATTTATCTTCAATGTGTTATGCAACACTCCATCTTTACTGTTACAACTTTGAAATATATCAGTAATACTAACATTTTGCAAGCCTGAGGTAACGTTTCAGGGTATGGGATCTTTAGCTCTTCCTAAATCTTATCTTGCTTGTCAGATTTCACATAGCTGTGATATGTTAGTATTTTGGCAACATTCTTCTGAGAACTCTAACAACTTAGCTTTATTTCTCACTGGAAGTGTTCTTCTCTGTTTGGAAAACAGAAACAGACACAACCAAACAAACAACAAAAAAAACAAGCCCACAAAACCAACCAAACCAAAAAACACCCCTCTAATTGGTCTTCTATTACGTTGGTCAGCAAATTCAGACTAAAACTAAGGCTGCTGTCTTTAGGAACCATTTTAAATGATGTAACAATTTTTATTGCTCTTGGAACTTTTGTGGGGTTTTTTACTTTATGTTACTGATCTAGGAACCTAATACCAAAGTGTTTTAGTAGAGGAGCAAGGTTTTGGTTCTTGAGAATAACAATTCTCCTCAATTATATTGATTTCAAAATTTTCTGACAGCGTAACCTAAGAAAATGTCAGTAGTAAAGAAGTGTGGAGTTAACCCTGACCTCCATTTATTAACTCATCCTTCCAGTTGTATAAATTTTATTGCAGGGAGTCACACAGAAGTGCATGGCTATCAAACATTCAAAGTGCCTCTGCTAGTAGCTGTCTCTAAGAGGGCATAGCTAATTTTGAGTACAGCATTCCTGATGTGTTTGGTATAACTGTTACAGGAAATAAGATATCAATGGTATATATCACTGTGCTCTAATTTTAGTAATCCCTGTAATAAAATGTCAGGACAGTACTGGGGAGAGTGTACTTAACCTTCCAGAAGTGATTTTTTTTGTGTAAGGTTGTTATTCTTTTCCAATAAATTAAGCTTTATTTTACCTGACAAATATTCAGATCCTAAAACCAGTGATTTACATGGCAGTTTTGGTACAGTGGGAGTTATGTTAATAAGAGAAACTGCAAGCTTGGTGATATTTGCATTTTAATGTATTTAAACATTGAATTTTTACATTAGAGTCCCCATGACTCAATTTAAGATACCAGGACTTGCAATTGTTCTGGATTGGTTTTTTTTTTAACACTTTTAGAATTCATCTGTGTATTAATAACTTTCTCTTTACATATACTTAGGTTTTTTTTACTCCCAATTTTGTTGACTGCCAGGGCTAGCAGGTGTGTTACTACAGTTAACTACGTAACTGGCATGTAATTCAGTAAAAGTAATTATGCAAGCACTTATACCTGTTTCAGTCATTTGGAAGGACCCTGTAATTAGTCATGCACATGATGGTGGCCCTCAAACTTGCAAGTGGAACCCTATTCTGAAACCTGTTGACTAAACTGAATTTTTAATATCCAACTGAAAATCCTACATTATGGGTTTAGGTCCTAATATTTTAACTTAATTTTGTTCTTGTTATTATGGATATCTTAAGCCTAAATAGTGCTCTCTCTGCGTGTATGTGACCTGCAGCACGTGTACAAAACTCCCTTTGATTTGTTGAGCTCTCTGAAAGGTTAACAATTTGTACATTGTAGCTTACACACATGTATATGTCATTTTACAGTTAAAAGCCTTAGGAATTTAGCGTTATATAGTGAACTTTCAATGGAGAATGAAGGGAATTGAAATAATTTGTTTCAAAATGTGTTTCAGATTTTTTTTCAAATGTTTCTGTGGATCAACTTAATATATAGACTTGGTAAATCTAAATATTTAAATACTACATAAACCAAAATCTGAATAAATTTGTATGATGCTTTGCTCTATTTTGGTTTTAAGACTTTATATAGCAAAGAGGAACAAATTGGAAAGGAGACCAATAGTCCCATATAAGTAAAGGAACAGGATTATATGTAAAGTGTGCAAAGAACATTAGGAAAGCACAGAGATGATGGTGTAGAAATAGTACCATTCTACTGAAATATTTGGCAGATATGTTGGTGCGCTTTCTTCTTAACATAATATCAAATTGTGATTTGCAGTTACAGAACAAAAATAGCTAGTCCTCCTGATAAAGTGATTTTATTGTATTTTTTCTTCAGGTTTTGAACTGCAGTTCCGATTGGGCCCAACTCTCCAAGGCAAGCCCGTTACTGTGTACACAAATTATCCAGCTTCTGGAGAAGTATTTGATCGCCAAAAGTTCAGGACATTATCATGGCACAATCCCACAGGAAAAGAAGATGACTCTGACAAATACTGCAAGCTGGATCTCCAAATTTCAGGGTCATACCAGTACTATTTCAGTCTTGGGTAAGGGAAATTCTGTACTTACATCCAAATGCAGTCTTGTTCCCTTAGTCCACAATTTACCTGAAGAAATCACTGTTAAAAATAAAAACTTTTTTTTTCCCATGCATTTTCCAAATTGCAACTGTGGGGCCTATCTGAAACTGCTAATGAAAGACAGTAGTTGTGGTGGTTGTCTAATACTTTCTGATGCAAAGATATTCTGGAGGCTATACAGAGCAAAGTTGATAGATTTTCTGTGACTGTTGGAAAGGCAAGCCATTTTTACAAGTTTTTCAAAGTCATCAGCATCTGAGTTAATTTGCACTTTCTTCATTGACTTTGAAGGCTACTTTCTTTGTTTTTTCCTAGCACAGATGTTCTGGCATTCTTTACTTCACATTCTTCACTTCCTCCTTTGTTTCTACAGGACAAGTGTAGAGGAGAATGCCAGTATCTGTAATGACTATAGTCTGGTATTCTGAGTTTCTGGAAGATGGGTGGTTAAATTCCATCAGGCTTAAAAGAGCAGTAAACTCAGGTCTCTGTAGAGCATGGTGCTCCAAATGGAGGTCTTTGTGTAAAAGATGGGCAGTCATACTTTCTTTGTTTCTGTCAGTATCCTATAAGGGAGAACCAGTGCTCTTGTCTCAGAAAATAATAAAGGTATCTTGCTTTTGCAGAGAGTTTAAAGCTCTCTATCCCAGTTGTATTCTTGTAAGCAGCTGGCTTAAGTCCAGCAGAGAGAAGATGCTGAAGAGATGAACATACCTTCAGTGTTCCCTGTTTTCTTCAGGTGCCCTGTATTTCTGTTCCCCACCTCCCCTCAACCACTGTATGTTTTTGAAGTAGCTGTGCTTGTTGGATTCTCTTTTTGAAACTGATACAATGAGTGTTTACTATACCAATGAAAATTAATTTTTCCTAGAAATGAAAAAAGTGGTGGAGGCTACATAGTTGTGGATCCTATTTTGCATGTTGGAGCCGATAATCATGTGTTACCTTTGGATTGTGTTACGCTCCAGACGTTCCTTGCTAAGTGTCTGGGACCCTTTCATGAATGGGAAGATAGGCTTAAAGTTGCAAAAGAAACAGGTAATGCCAATACACATATTCTATTAAGGGGTATATGTTTTTATCTTATGATCAAAAACTAAAGTAACACTGAAGAGCTTCAGTGTAAACAGTTAATTTCGTTTTTTTTTGTAGACTAAATATTTTCCACTAGATTCAATTTAGTTAACAGATTAAGGCAGTGAAATTATTAAAATATTTACAGAGGTGCAAAAAAATTTGGGGATTACCTGATATGGGAAAACATTTTTGTTACATTATTTTGATTTCAGATAGACTTGGAAGTTTGTAGAACTGACAGGATGATTTTTAAAGCTTGGTTTATGTCAGATTTCAAGGGGAAGATTCAGATTAGTTTACACTGGTAATTCCAAACACTAGCTTTAAGTACATGTTATAACTGTAACTTATTATGCTTCTTTCAATTAACTCTGAAATCTGTTTTTCTTAATAAATAAAATGCTTCTTATTACGTAGGTTACAACATGATTCATTTTACACCACTGCAGAAGCTTGGACTGTCTAGATCGTGTTATTCACTGGCTGATCAGTTAGAAGTAAATCCTGAATTTTCAAGCCATAATAAAAAGTGCACTTGGAGTGATATAGGAGCTCTTGTGGAAAAATTGAAAAACGAATGGAATATGCTTTGCGTCACCGATGTAGTCTACAATCATACTGGTATGGTTTTTGTGTGTGTTATTAACTAGCTTTATCCTATAATTACTTTTCATTAATTCCCTTAACTTTCCCCCCTTGAACCCATCTTCTAGTAACCGTTTGAAGGAATTTAGTTGTGTCTTCTCTTTGAATCCCTTAAATCCAGGACAAGTCTTTACAGTTATAACTGATATGCCTCCATAACAGATGTAAAAGAATTTAGTATTGTGACTGAAAGAGTGAATAGAGCCCTTATTACAGAGAAGTAATGAACTGTGCATGTGTCTGTATTTTTATAATATACATATTTTTATGATCTGTGATATGCAGATTCCATTAATTTCCGTGAGAGCTGCATTATGAATTATTTGGTGAACGTAAACTGAGTACTTTCTTTTCAAACAGGGAATTCTTCTGCTTAAAAGTAACTGCTCTAATTTGGATCTAATGTGCAAACAACAAACAGAATAGGGACCAGAGGGTTAAGCAGTGGAGGAAACGTTACAGCTCAGTCCCTGGGGAAAGAGCTGGGGAAAAAAAAAGATAGTTTTATGTTTGGGGTGGGTTCTTTTTAAGCATAGATACACCAATACATTGGAGGCTTTACTTAATTGCTTTTTGTAGCTGAAGTTGTCTGTTGTGCACCGAGGGACAGTGGGTTTTCTTCAGTATGATCTGATGAAATTTAAATTATAGTATTTGAACATTTGTAAGTTTGCTGATTGTTTGGATAAGTTTACTTTGATTATGTTTATAATGCAGTTTTCATTTTATGCTGTAATCCTAAAGATTACAATAATTAGCATTCTCATAGCAGAGAGTACAACAGATGGTTATGCATGTTGATGTTACAGGTATCTGTGAATACCTGTGATACTCACAGGTATCTGTGAATTTCAGGCTTTACTTGCTTCAGTTCTTTGGTGTTGATTTCTGCCAAACATTCCTATTCAGGCAGTCTGCAACACAGTGTGGGCCCTGTTGTTTGCCCTATCTGTTTGTTGAAAAGTTACTAAGTATAGTTATTGGCTCAGTGTCTGAGGGAATTAGGTTTTTAAACATTCTCCCAATTTGGGATTAAAAAATTTCTTGCACTTAACCAACCAGAAGTCCAGTTTCTCTCTCACACACTTGAGATCCTGGCATCTTTTTATTGTGTATATTTGCATGCCACCAAGGAGAATGTTTTTATGGACAGAAATATCTAAACCTAAATTATTTATTAGACTCCAAATTGTATTAGAGAAGAAAAATGTTACGTTATTACTTAGCTACATTTGTAGAAGGACTTTTCCAGGTTACATTCAGAGTTCAAAGTCATCTACGCTGGGATGGATGACTAAACATTTATACTATGGTGAAAGAATGTTTAGATGTGTCTTCTAACAGGATATAAGTATTCAAATGATCATGGTCCTGACTTACATCATTAAGCAAGGTGTACCTGATGGCTTTGTTTCTATTTTCAAACTTTTAAACTAAAATTTTTTTTCCCCCTCTTTGTTGTTTATAATCAAAACCTCTTGATTTCCAACTGACTCCAAACTTCGATAAATGCCAAATTTAGCATAAGCAGAAAGATAGATTGATAAATGTCTGAGTAAGCAATAATGTTGTATGTGCCTGTGGAGGTAAAACATTTTGAGGCTTTTGAAATAAGAAAATAGGCAAATGATTTGGAGATCCTTCTGGATCTTGATTATATGGAATTTTAACTTTATCTTTGTTTGGTATTGAAATGAACAGTAATTGCTAGTAGTTAAATTAGTTCATTCCTGCACAGTAGGGTGATTGTGAAACATGTTTCATGGAATATAGAAGACACAAAATGCATAGTCAGTTATTCTGAGCAGATTATGGACACTTGCACATCGTTATTAATTCTGCAGCATGTCTTCATTAAAAGCTTAAGTTGTCTCACAGTAAATCCCCTAATGCTGGTAATCTAACAGCTCATGACCCTTCAGCTTACAATGGTTGTATTTGTTGATAGTTTCTGTTTTCTGCCCAAGACCACTGTACGAAAATGGCAGTGGTTCCTCTCTGTTCCTGTTGTAAAGTCAGAGAGCTGACTTTCAGTGTTTAAGCAGTTAAGCTGAGGTGTTTGGTTTTTACACGGGAATGGGGAACAGCCTGCTTGCACAGTAGAGAATGGTGAGAATCAGTTTTTGGTGTTAACATCTCTGTCAGTCTCTAATGAAAGCCAGCATCTATAGCCTGACTTCAAAAGTAAAGTAGATGCATGTGCTAATGTTAAATATAGATGCACCTTTGGCATGTTAGCAGGGCTGTCATAGATAAACTTGGAAACCCTGTCTGGTAACTAGGAAGAAGTGCCCTTTTTGGCCTGCCATTTCCTTCACGGTGTTCAAACACCATCAAATAAGAAATATTGTGTTCACTGGCATTTACTGCTCACCAGGAGATAGAAAAGGAGAGTAGTTTTTTTTCTTTTCCGAGCTTTCAGTGGCTGTAATAAAGCATAAAGTAATAAAATCAACTGAAGTAAATTGTGTTTTCTTTGTCTTTGAGAAGAGACCATATTGCCTATTTGCAATTTAACACTTCACTAAATCCTACTTACGAGCACTTGACTAATCACATCAAACACCACCTTTTTCTCAGCTTTATAATATACAGTATCCATACCAGATTTAGTGGAAGGCCTGTTGACTTTTGGCATGATTAGGACCTTAGAATTAAATTATGTATTGTCTCTTTAGAATTAATTATATTTACTCATTAGAGTTCCTTACAGTAAATAATGACTTTTGATAGATGAATCAGGTAAGCTGATTGAGCTTATTTGAGACTGCTTTTTTTTTTTTTTTCCCAGAAGTGGTATATGTATTTAAAAAAAAAAAAGAGGGGGAATCTGATTGGCCTTGAACAGCCTTTAACAGCCTGAGTTTATTACTGCTTTATGTAACTTTGAAATAAGTATGGTAGTTTTAGTTGTATGTGGCATTTAAAACATGAAGATCTTAATTTCCAGAAATGGTATGACCTTATAAACATGGAATTCTGCCATGTTCATAATGGTCTTGCGATGTAATGTAGGAGGGTGCTTAAAAGAGCTGTTAACACTGTAAACTCACACACTGAGAGAGTACACTCTTTTTTCTCCCTCTGACATTTTTGTTTGAACGTCTTTGAACAAAGCAGACTTGGGGTTTAGGTATTAATTGTTTTGGTATAATTTTGGACGCATTAATGGCTCGCTCTTTATGTTTCCAATATAATAATTTGTTATATGTTTTCCCTTGTGTGAAGTACTACTACCATTTTCCCCTGTTTTTCTAAAACAATGGATTAGTCAGGCATGTTCTGTGAAAAATTATTAAAAAAACCCAACATGTAAAACCTGAGTAACTTTTTTGTTGTTCTGATACACTCTGTGCTTTCCTTTTTAACATTTAGTTTTTCAATTGCAGAGATTCATTCAAAAGAATGTATGAAAATTATCTTCAGTTAAGCTGTGTTTAGGACAGTTCCAAAAATGGAAAGAAATTAACTCTTGAGGAATTTCTTCTTCATTGTCGTACTTCCAAAATATAAATTCTCTCTATTTGTGTATTTACTCCTGCTGCTGCGTGCACGTTACTGTCTATATTAGAGATCACACCCATTTTCTAGTGAAGGCTCCTTACATTCTCTCAGTTAATTCTTAGTGTTCAGCACATCCTCTGGTGTTTGTTGTGGGGGAAGTTTAGAAAATAGACACAGTGGAGTGTAGTGTTTGATCTGAACTAGTGTTCCATTTGCATGCACCAGAGAGTGCACTCATCCCCCTGCGTTAAGACTCGGTGGCATCACTTCCCACTGCTCTGCTTCTTACGAGGTACACAACAGCGTCGCAGCTAATCCTTTCTTCAAAAGCCCAGTTAACTACATTTTTCATTAATTATTTCTTGGGCTGTGTGTATGCCCTCTTGCTCTCTGGCTCTGTGTGGTTATCATCTGATAGTTAAGAATATTAAAAAAAAAAGTAGTTTGGGCCATCTTAGATCTTGGTTTGGCATGTAGGTTTGGCTTTCAACACAAAAGAGCACTTGATGTATTTCCTGCAACAAAAAATGTGATGTCTATTACTGGGTTTTTTTTACTGTTTCAAAAATGGTGGTACTATTGCATATTTTTGTGTAACTAACAAAACTGACAAAAATAATGCATACCTCTGTGTAAGACATAATTTTCTATTGGCATGGAACTTTAATTGAAATGTGAACTAGTTATACATGCCTCAACTTCTTGGTGTTAAGACATTTGTACAAAACTAAGAGTACTTAATCTTTTTTTTTTTTTCTTCTTTGGTTCTTCCCTTCTGCCTCCCCCACCTCTGCCTCCTTTGCTTGAATAAGCAACGAACAGCGAATGGCTCAGGATGCATCCAGAATGTGGCTACAACCTTGTAAATTCTCCTCACCTGAAGCCAGCTTGGGTCTTGGATAGAGCTCTGTGGCACTTGACCTGTATGGTGGCTGATGGAAAGTGCACTGCTAAAGGGGTCCCTCCCTTGATTGAAAACGATCATCACCTGAATGTAAGTGAATAAGAGCTAAGTATAAGCTAATGAAAACTCTGAATAACTAAATAAACCCTTAATATTTCTAAGGCTGTGGAAATGCACAAAAAATGGTTATATTTAATCAAATAGCCCTTTACTCCCTAAATATTTCTTTCTGAACAATTCATATGAGCATATTAGCTTTTCCTAATTATATCAATCATCAACATTATTAACTAACATAATTCTTACTTTTGCAGAATATCCGTAAAATAATTTGGGAAGATATATATCCAAAAATTAAACTATGGGAGTTTTTCCAAGTGGATGTTAACAAAGCAGTGCAGCAATTTAAAACCCTTCTTTCTCAAGGTAAAGGAAGAGTATGTTGCTGGATCATATGGATTATGTATTTATAGTTCAAGCAACCTATAGGTAAACTTAAGATGGAAAATAAAATATTTCTTTGCTATGTGAGAAATCTACTGTGCTAATCTGAGCATACAAGCATTCATTCTTCTGGGGTAGTAAATCCTTTGAAGACTTTGAACCCCTTCAAAGCCTTTATCTACCCATATCTTGCTTATGCTAGAATTATAAAAGTTGTGTATCTGTTCAATGTAATGCCAATTTTTACTTTATCAGTACTCTTTTTCTATCTTGTTCTTAGGCAAAATGGGCACTAAATCTGATCCAAATCAACATCTTCAAATAGTTCAGGATCCTGATTATAGACGATTTGGCTGTACTGTAGATATGAATATAGCATTGGCAACATTCATACCAAACAGGTATTGTATTATTGATTAGAAGTTAAAAATCACAAGTGAAGTCAAATTTGCAAAACCAAATAAATGAAATTATTTTCAGAGATTGGAAAACTTTAATTTTTCATTCCTTTTAGTTGCTTATACTGCATGTTTTAAAAGGAAATTATTCTAATTGTTCTCTGCTTTTAATGTCCTCCTAATAAGCAATGGACCAGCTGCAATAGAAGAATGTTGCAACTGGTTTCGCAAGAGGATTGAGGAACTGAATGCTGAGCAATACAGACAAACTAATCACCATCAAGAGCAGGTCTTAAAATTACTGTGTTTTAATGCTGAAATGTTTTAAATTGCAAATAAATGCAAGCATTTCAATAATGCACAATTTAATTACTTCTAGGCTGTCAATTGTCTTGTGGGCACTGTGGTTTATGAACGGCTGGCTGGTAATGGTCCTAAGCTGGGTCCTGTCAGTAGAAAATATCCTTTAGTTACCAGGTAATATTATTTTTTTAATTTGGTTGCTTGAAACTGTTAGCATCTGTCTAGGGAGAGTGAATGCAAAGTTCATTAGACGTATACATTTATGCGTACAGGTGTATGTTTTCTTTTCTGTGGACAGGTGCCACTTAATGAATTGACTGTCTGTTTTAAGCAACAATGGTAACTGTTCAATAAACAATGAGACCAGAGACCATGAAGGAATACTCGGAGCACATCAAAGACTTACGTAGTGCAAATTGCTCTTTTAGACGGAAGAGGGATGGAACTAGGAATCTTTCCTAGTTTGATGACATTTATGCTACTTCTGTATCTGAAGAGCTAGGGCTCTAATCTTACACTACCAGCTGACACCAAGATAGTGGCAGCACCTCTCCTTTCTCCTTCAAGGGATGCTACAAAATAGAAAGCTGCCCATCTTTTATAGTATAGCAGCTGCTTTTTTTAAATACCTGTTTTATCTACAAGGAAGTTCATAACAGATATTTTAATTTCAAAGACAATGAATTTTAGCTTAGGTTACCTTATGGCATTGGTTGTTTGGTGTGTTTTTTAATTGCCTGTCTATTCCACAGGTATTTTACTTATCCATTCGAAGAGCTAACTGTGGAGGAAGAAGAAAGTATGATACATCAGCCAGATAAAGCTTGTTATTTTATGGCTCATAATGGCTGGGTTATGGGAGATGATCCTCTTAGAAACTTTGCAGAACCAGGTTCGTAAAAGAACTTTGATTCATCTTATTAACCTTTTGATATTCTAGCCATAGCAAACAGAGTTTTTTAGTTTTCTTTAATCTCTTTTTCCAAATGTATTCCTATGAAGCTGCAGAATAGCAGACAGGTAGTCAGTTTATAGGACTTCTATTTCCCATTCAGCATACAGATCAACTGGAAGATCTGGGATTTTACGTATAGTTTTGCAAGATTTTAGAGGGAAATTGCCAGCTTTCTGCCACTGAAACGGGGGCATTCTGCCATCCCAATTCTATCATTGTCTTTGCTTACTTTGTACGTTGTTCCAACACTGCTGCTTGTTGGCATTTCCATAAGACAATGAGTGTGGCAGAAAACTAATGCAATAAAAAGGGGCATAGTATTTTACTGCATTAGTGAGAAAAAAAACTGGATCCTTGAAAGGTGCATTGAGTTGCAGTCAGGCAGTCAAGAGGTGACAGTTAAGCCAAAATAGATATGCAGTTTGCTTATGAAGGTAAGATTGGGTATGAATGCACTAAAATCAATGAGTTTGCTCTCTTAATTAGTCTACAGCTTTTCCAGTGCTTTGTACTTTTATGTCTTTATTTCATGTCATGTGTTATTTCAACTGAGAATACAGTGTGAAAAGATGATACAGAAGGGCACAAATATAGGAATTGCAAAACAAATGCAGCTAGTTCTGTAAAAGACCCTTAAAAAAATCATGGTGTACATCCAAAGAAAGCCAATTTTTCTGCACATGTAGCTATGATGCCATTAGTGAAGCTAAAAGTTAGACTGTGCTTAAGTGAATGCTTTTAGTCGTAGTGGTGGCTTACAAACTCTGCTCTTTACTTACTCTTGTTGTGTGTGTCTTTAGTTGTATAGGCCCAGTCACTTAGGTGTCCATAATGTGAACCTTAGGAAATTAGACTGTCTGAAAAATGTAATCCTGCTTTAGCAAAGAGTTTATTTCAGCTGAACAGGTTTCCTGATCTAATTCAGGTTCAATCACCAAAATAACAGTGGTGATGCATCAGTATGGCTGGTGTAAGAGTAGCAGAAAGCAATGGAGTAGCTCTGTCTTCCCATCCAGAGCGGTGCTGACCCTGTTCATGGTTTGATTGGATTTAGTTAAGATGAATATAAACAGACCTTCAGAAGACTGATGACTCGAAGATAATTGTATTTCTCTTATGTGGGGTCAGCTTATTGACAAGTCCATGGTTGTGCCTGGATATCACATGTTGTAAATAGTGTGGGCTTTTGGTGGTTTTGTTTGCTTGTTTTTTAAATGATATTACTGCCATTGTCAAATATATGATTTATATAGAACAGAAATCATGTTTTTAGATATGATTGATTATTTAAGTCTTTGTCACACTTAAAACTCCATCAGTATATCCTGTACGATAAGCATATTACAGGTGAACTGAGATTTAAAATAGGTTTTTTTTATTGATTGCATCAAAAAGAAGGCAAAAATAGTACATGAAACTAGACTAGATAGAGGATAAATATTTACCCTCCACACAAAAATTTAGGGACTCTGTCTATTTAAGTGACCTACCTGTGTTAGTACTTATGAAGTTTACCTTATATCATCACAGGCTGCTGTTAACAGAAAGTAAAATTTTAATTTGTGGCTGTGGCAGTTTGTTTATGGTTACACAGATGCTTTTTTGAATTTGGCTGGTATAAACAACCGAACTACTGGTTTTGTTCATTTGTTTGCTGGTTTTTTCTTTTTCTTTTTTTTCTCAACTACAGTTTTATACTACGTTGAAGAATTAAAAGGAATTGTATTTCAATCTAAAGACTTATTTCCGTATCACAATAGAAGTTAAATATTCCCTTGGAGTAGTCTGAAATTATATATCTGTGAGGGTGTATTATAGATTCTGAGTTGCTGTGGTTATTGCTAGAATTGTTATTCTTCATCACAGTGTTCTCCTACTCTTCAGCAATAGAAAATTAAATACAACGTTTTCATTCTGGTGTACATTCTGTGTAATAGATATACACACTATAGTGAATTTCTCTTGCAGGTTCTAACGTTTACTTGAGAAGAGAGCTTATTTGTTGGGGCGACAGTGTGAAACTACGCTATGGTAATAAACCTGAAGACTGTCCATACCTCTGGGCACATATGAAAAAATACACTGAAATCACTGCCAAATATTTCCACGGTGTTCGTCTTGACAACTGTCACTCAACACCTATTCATGTAGCTGAGGTATGAAAATTAAGCATGTTTATTATAAAGCAGCTTCTATCTGTGAAATAAGTCCTGCACAGTTGCTACAAAATCTGCCGGATCTACATGACAGAGTTCAGGTGTGAATGAATCCTCCTCGTAACATAAAGAAGGTTTCATGACTGGTGGTGTTTAGGTATGGGTTCAGCTACTTTAAATGGTTAGTAGAGGGGTGCAGCTATTGTATCTTTTAGTTCTCCACTTTAGCTGAAATATTGCGGTTGCAGATGGTCCTGGCTAACATTTCCTTCACATAGCTATGGACTTAGTGCAATGAATGCCAGTATCCAGCATGTCAGTTGTAGCTGGGGTCATTGCCAACACTTGGTTGAAAGTCTTAGTGTTTCTGTGCCATACATATTTTCCTCTTGCTGAATTAAACAGGAAGTGTTTTACTTCCCAGAATTTAAAAGTTGGCAAAGAACACCTGCAAAAAGTTTAGCCTGGCAAGCTTACTGCTAACATTAGTGCTTATTGTTTGCCATGGAGCTGACTACAACCAGAAATTGTACTTAGTAAATTAGCTTTAAATAGATTGGAGTAGTGCAGCTTGTTAGTACTTAGTCATAGCTTGGTTTCAGAGCTTACCTAAATCTATGAAGAGCTCTCTAAAACAAGTTGATTTGTCCATTCAAAAGTTTTAAGTGGCTCTTAAATGCAGCCATTTCAAAACTTCTGCTATTCTTTCATTTATTTTTACTGCTTTTGGAATGACAATTTCAAAGGCTTAAAGGCAAATCCTCAGATTTTTTTTTTTACCTTAACAGATATCTCTTTTATCCAGCCTTTGTTCTTGCATTTTGAGTTAAGGTTTTGTTTAAAAACAAACTTGTAATTATCTTAAGGTCTTCAGGGAATTTCCTAGAATTACTCAGTCCATTAATAATATTAGTAAAACATAAATACGGTTTTATGAATGTTACCTGTTATTAATGTTCTTAATGAACTGTATATAAGAACAACTCATTTGTGTTTGGTTGTGGTGTTAATGGTTGCATATGCAAAGCTGACAATGGACGTCTTGCATTTAAATGTATTATGATCTATAGGAGATGCTAGCAACAGCCAGATCAGTCAGACCTAATCTTTATGTGATAGCTGAACTCTTCACGGGCAGTGAGTACATTGACAATGTTTTTGTCAACCGCCTGGGAATTACCAGCCTGATTAGAGGTACAATAAGCAGTTGAAAATTATGTAGGATTGTCATGTATGGTTTGGAGTTTTAATGTGGAACTAACATTGGTATGCTTTTTTTTTTCCTTACATATTCATGTTCTTTGCTTATGCAATTACCTTTTCTTCTTCACGTTCTATTTAACTTCTCCTGTGCTGTATGCTAATTCTTGATTTTGCTTATGTTTGTGTGTCCTCTTCTGTGTAACAACTTTTTTTGTTCCTTAATTTTGGCTTTCTGTTTGTCTTTGCATGGCGTTTTCCTATTGTCCGATCCCTGCCTAGCTTTGAAACTTGTCCTTTTTTGTATCTACCTTTCCCTTTTCTGTGGCTTTTTTGGCTGTGCTTTTTGCAGTACATGCTGGACACAGCTAGAAAATTGCGAGCCGATTTGTATGTAGTGGCTGAACTGTTCACAGGAAATGAGGAGCTGGACAATATCTTTGTGAATAGGCTGGGCATTACCTCCTTAATAAGAGGTAGGCTTCCTGTGTGTGTGGCCTCTTTCCAACAAGAGATTATAGATGACGTGCTTTCTCCAAGGAAAAGGTTTCTTCCGGATCATGCACTTTTAATTTCATACTCTGTGTAATCAGAAGTGCAGGTTTTTATTGTGACTTTTTTGATACTCAGCAAAAAATACAGTAGTAGCTGTGAAATAAGAGAAGGCATCCTGCATTAGTTTACAGAAGGTTAAATATTTCACTCTCTTTGTAGCAAGAGAAGAAGAGGTGGTGGCACAGTTCTGCTATGCAAGTGCTGCATCATGTCTGATGTTTTTGTTGCATGAGTTTCTTAAAGCCTATGAGAAAGTTTCAGGTCTCTGCTTTTTTCTCCCTTTTTCCTCCTTAGCTTTCTCTACCTTAATATGTTACAGTAAATAGAATAGCCCAAGGCTATGTATCTACATTGGAGTGTATACTTATATGTGTGATTTTATTTTTTTTTAATGATTGAGCACAACAAACTAACAACTGTAAAATGCTACATTAACATCTTTGTGTATGTTGTATTCTACAGTAGTTATTCTTATGCAAACACTTACTTATTTTGTTCTTTAGAGGCAATGACTGCTTATAATAGCCATGAAGAGGGAAGGTTAGTTTATCGTTTTGGAGGTGAACCTGTTGGCTCTTTTGTTCAGCCGCGTTTGAGGCCTTTGATGCCAGCTATTGCTCATGCACTGTTTATGGATATTACACATGACAATGAATGTCCAATTCAGGTGAGCACCTAAACCTAAATCCAAAGTTTATATTTATTGTTTTCTGAATTGATATTTGTGAACCATGGAAGGGCTTGGTGCAATCTAGATTTTTTTTCTTGAGTGATATTTAGGAAAAGGTTTCATGTCTTCAAGTTTTAGTGCAGAGAATAAAACTTTATAACATCTCCCTCTGATGTTCAAGTTCTTGTCTTTCAAGGGAAAAAGTATATAAAGCTACTTAATGAGCTGGTTTGAGTCTTTCATTCCAGCTACTATGAGTGGTTCTGTCTCCGCTTGTTAACCTGTTCTCCTAAGCTCCTGTTTTACAGGAGAGAATGAGAGAGAATGATGGGAACTTATTTTTGAGAGTTTCTCTTAAGTTGCTTTTGTTAGTGTGTGTGTGGTAATTTTTTCGATAATTCTATTGTGATTGAGAAAATGATGATCATGCGATTAGCAATTCCTCTCTTAAACTGAGTATGCTGAATAGGAAGGGATTAATTATGTCTCAGATTCACTATTTACTACCTATTTATTTTTTAATCTAGCACCGATCTGCATATGATGCTCTTCCTAGTGCAATGATTGTTTCCATGGCATGCTGTGCTACAGGAAGCACCAAAGGCTATGATGAACTAGTACCACACCAGGTATGTGCCTGCAGTTTAACTCCTAAGTTACTTTTAAAAATGTAAAATGTATGTCCTAGAACAAGAATAAAGTTTAACTTTGTTTACTTGAAATTCCAAGCAGTTTACTAGCTGGCATTACTTTGAATTCTGCAATTTCATATGAAACGAATTGAATTGATTATGTAGTTGAGACCTACAGCTGTTTTGTTTGGTTTTTTGCCTTTTTTTTTTTCCAGAGTAGTTGATATTTGCTTAAGTCTTAATTTCTTTACAGATCTCCCAGAGTAGTTGATACTTGCTTAAGTCTTAATTTCTTTACAGATCTCTGTAGTGTCTGAAGAGAGGTTTTATTCAAAATGGAATCCAGCAGCACTACTGTCTCCTGGTGAAGTTAATTTCCAGACAGGAATTCTAGCAGGAAGGCTGGCCATGAACAGGCTGCATCAGGAGCTCGGGGCAAAAGGCTTTAATCAGGCAAGAAGTGAGGGTAACATTGCAACTTCGCCATATTTATGTTCTGAGTGAGCACAGTTGTAATGATATGTCTTTTCTAGGTGTATGTAGATCAAGTTGATGAAGATATAGTAGCAGTGACAAGACACTGTCCTAACACACACCAGTCTGTTGTGGCTGTAAGTCGAACTGCTTTCAGGGATCCTAAAACTGCGTTCTACAGTAATGAAGTACCTGAAATGTGTATCCCAGGTAATCAGATTTCTTTTCAACAGATGTCAGGAGTACAAAACATTCAAGTTATTCTGGTTCCATACTTTCTAACTTGAAACACATAAAATCAATATGAGAATTCTCAGTATATAATGCTCCTTTTATGTGTACTAACACACATGCACCAAAAGTGGTTAAAGAAACAATAACAAACTTACCTTGCTAGGATTTTCCAAGGAATTTATATTGAGTATACTTCCTGCTATAAGTTCCCCATGAGGGTGCAGTTTTATTTACTGTAACCTGGTAACAAATAGTTAAGAGCAGTATGGTTAATTGTACAGAGTTGGGAGGTTTACTATTTATTAAGTTTTAGACCTGAAAATAAGCTAAAATCATTTGTCAATGCCATTGCTATTCAGCTTTCTTACATATGGCTGATTTTGTGGTTTTAAAATACACCTTAAGAAACAACATTGTACTGCATAAGGTAATATAAAGAGAATATATAGGTAATACATACATAATATTAATTTAATATGTAAAGTATTTACTATACTTAATAGTAGCAAAGTGTAACAACTTCTACGTGTTACCTGGCCATGCTTCTGAAGAGAAGCTTTCCAAACTGGCTTTTTAGGTATCCTCATTTCTTGGTGTGCTTGTGTGTGCCTGTTTTAAAGTCAGCTACATAATATAAAGACATTTACAAGTGGCTGCAAGACTTGTATACCTTGGTTTGTTGGTTGCTGAAAGGATAGAGAAAATTGGAGTATTTGAATAATAATATAAGTTGTTACACTTTTGAGAGAAATGGTCTGTAGCTGCAGTTTGGAAACCAATCTAATACAGTCTCCTAAAAGATAATAAGGAAACTAATAGAGCTGGTGATCAGTAAAAGGTTGTAATTCACTAATTGTTGACTGATTTTTATGCTCAATTTATTACAAAATAACAACACTGCAGTTTTAAATACAATTCAGCCAATGAATGTGTAATGGATGTTCACAGGATATTTAAAGTGCTTCCCCATGTTTTGTCATATTTGGTTGTTCTTTAGCTGTACAACAACTGAGACTTGTCTTTTCAATATTTAGGTTTTTAGTTTTAAGTTTTGCTCCTTGTTTTCAAAAGAATCGCTTTAAATGTATCTTCACAACTGCACCATGATTTAACTCCTCTTAGGAAAAATAGAAGAAGTAGTACTTGAGGCTAGGACTATTGAGAGAAGTGCTGGTCCTTACAAGAGAGATCAACGCTTTATAAATGGATTGCCTAATTTCACAATGGAACTCAGGGAGCATATCCAGGTGATTACCCTCTTTCACCCATGTTCTGATGTAGTATTTTGTAATTTGTGGTAACTATATTAGAAAAAAAGACACTGAATTTCAGTTGCAAATGTGTTTTCTTTTCTAAGATTAAAGACAGTAAAATTATAAAGCAAGCTGGAACTGCCATAAAAGGGCCAAATGAATTTGTTCAAGAAATAGAATTTGAAAAATTAACACCGGGAAGTGTAATAGTATTCAGGTACGTTATTATAATTGTCAAATTGCTGTGTTAGTTAAAATAGAATGATAGAATTCTTTGTTTTGAGACTTGGGAATAGCTGTTGTAAGTGCTACATATCTGTAAGTTATGCATTCATATTTACAGAGTTAGTCTTGACCCAAAGGCGCAAGAGGCTGTTGGTGTACTCCGCAATCATTTGGTCCAGTTCAGTCCTCATTTTAAATCTGGAAGTCTTCCTGATGATCATTCAGCACCTATATTAAAAACATTATTTTCTTCGTGAGTATTCTTTAACTTTCTGAATAGAACTGAGAGCACTACAGTGGGAGCAAAGAGTCTGTAAACTCAAAACAAGGCGGGTTTTCTGTTACTACAGATGGATTTAGATTGTCAGAGTGCAATAAAAGCTCTGAGATATTCTTGTTATGTGTATAATACTAAGCAGCGTTAATACTTAAAAACTTCCCAGGCTCTTTTTTTCACGTTCTGGTTAACTGCTGCTTAAAGTAGACTTACTCACCTGGAGTGCTCATCCGTGTTGGGGTATGATTGTTTGGGGTTTATACTTAATACTGTGTTGCTAAATAAATACTGAACATTTGAGCAGAACATCTCAGAACATCTGAAAAATCAGGCTCTTAATGTCCAAGATTTAAGATGTGAGAGAGTTGCATATATTTAATTATTTTAATGTAAGTCTGAAACTAGAATTGTTTGTGAAAGCCTTTCTCTATTTCCCTACTAATGTTGCTTTTGGGTTTGGGAATTCTTTTTTCTCCACTGTTTTTTCAGTATTGCTTCTAAACTAACTTTGGCTGACCTAAATCAAGTACTGTATAGGTGTGAGGCAGAAGAACAGGAAGATGGTGGAGGTTGTTACAATATACCAAACTGGTCACCGCTGAAGTATGCAGGCCTCCAAGGTAATACTTTCAGTGTTATTTTTTTTTGTCAAGAAAAAAGTAAAATAGAGCTGCTCAATGTAGATCATACCTTAATGCTGTTGCATGGTCAGTGCCATTGTTTGGATAAAAACCGGTAAAGCTGCTTCTTGCTTGAATGTGCTACTAATCAGTGTTGTACCCAGGAAATCACATACTAAAACAGGAACCCTCATTCTCAATTCTCTGGGCTGCAAAATTAAGTTTCAATATGTGTGTTAATACCAATGCCCTTGCTTTTAAAATAAAAATACATATACCTCTAGTGAAGAGTCACACCAGTTAAACTGTAGGCATGACTAGATTACTGAGGAGTGTTGATGACCTGTCAAATGTATGAATTCCATCATGCTAGTTATTCCACAGTGGTTTTCATAACTGTTACACAGAGGAAATTACAATTGAGTTTATTCTAATTCATTCTGCAAATCTAGGGAAGTAATACAGTTAAATCCAGTTAAAAGATCTGTTCCTCTGTACATTTTGCTCCTGAATTGTAATTGCTGTTTGTGTATAATGATGTGTCTTTTAATATAGTGTTGGGTTTGTATCTTCAGGGTTAATGTCAGTGATGGCAGACATTAGACCAAAGAATGATTTGGGTCATCCGTTTTGTGATAATTTAAGATCTGGAGACTGGATGATTGATTATGTCAGTAATCGTCTGATTTCACGTGCAGGAGCCTGTGCAGAAGTGAGTAAAAAATATTTATTTGGTAACTTTGGTGTTTTAAATTACTAGCTTGTTTCCTTTTCAATTATGTGTTTATTTTTAAATCAATTCTGCCTATAACATTTCCTGTCTAGGGAATTTGTTCTAGGAGAGTAAATTGTTAATATGTTTTTCTTCCCTCTCCTTAATCTTGTTTAAGAGTAGATTGCACAGGGAAAGTGAAAAATATGTAGGGCATGGAGGGGTTGTTAGTTCTTACATAAAGGTCTGCAGGGGTCCTTCCCTTTTTGTTTATTACTTAAATAAAAAAGAATTAACTATTATTTTTTTAAGTAAGTACTTTAAAAGAGGGCCTAAATACTACTGAGGCATATGTGATGATGGTGCAGTTATAGTAAGATTGCACATTCAAACACAGAGAAGATAGGAATTACTGAGATGTAACAGGTGGCCAAGCATAACTGGGGTGTAATAAATGTACAATACCTGTGACAAATACTTTAAGTAGGTGGATCCTGAAAGCACTGGTTTTTGAACCCTAATATTACCAAGTTCTAATTATATTGTATTTTAATAGGTTGGTAAATGGTTGAAGGCCATGTTTGTCTACCTAAAGAGAATTCCACGTTACCTCATCCCATGTTACTTTGATGCCATATTAGTGGGTGCGTACACAACCCTTCTGGATGCGGGATGGCGTCAGATGTCTAGGTATGCTTGGCATATCACAGCTATAGAGGTATCTGTATATACTTGCACCTTTTAAGTTTTATCTGCTGGAGAATGTAATTGGAATATTTTCATACTCGTCCAGTGTAAAAGAGTAAAATTAGTAGTGAGTATCAAATCACTTCTGACAGTGGTGCTTTGAAAGGCTGAGAGTTCAGATGTCTATCCAGGGTTTGAATTTCTAACTACTGTTGGCATTGTGCAGTAGCAGAAGGAAACCTTAAGCCAGCGTTTCTTTGTCAGGCTTCAGAAACTCTTCTTTGCTATAATTCTAGTACAACTGCAGTGATTCCTTAAAGTTCAGGGATTAAAGAAAATACCAGCTTGTACTTGATGCTCATGCTTTGTTCACTATTCCTTCTCTGACACAGCTAAATAGTCTTCATTATCTGAGCACTCTGCTTAGTTCTTGAAATAACTGTTTAATCTCCAGTGTCTGCTTCTCCTTTGTTTCTGGAAAGAGGAAAGCAGGTTGATTTTGTGGAGGCTTTATTCTAGCTCTGAACATTCTGAACAAACCAGTATTGCTTTGTAAAAATATAGATGTTAAAACAGGCATAGAATTTGGCATGGCTGTGAAATCAGGTGGAAAGTAGTATATTTTAGGAAAATGCTTGGAGATTAACTAGCCAGGAATGCGGGTTCCGTTATTTTAGACAATCGTTAACCAATTTATTGATTTACAATTTTTATATGTATATAAAAGAATGTGGCAATCTTTAAAAATACTGACTAGGTTTGGTAGAAGCGTTTGTTCATAGTAAAATATCTCTTATCATATTTTTGAGGTCTTAGGTCTGTCTGTATGCATCAAGTAAACCAAACCAATTTTCTTTTGTTTTCCCTAGAGATATTTGACATTAAACATTCCCACTGGCATTAATAAATATTTAAGGCTAACTTTGGGGACTTATTTTTGGGGAAAAAATGTCATTTAAAAATTAAAGCTTATGTACAAAATTAGTTAATGTAAAATACTAATATTGTTAGTTTATTGTATTTATTATGCATAATATTTATAATAGTCTTCTTTAAATGACTAAATTTTATAGACATATTGCTGAATGCAAAGTTATTTTAATTTAATTATGTTAAATTACAGCTTTGTGCAGAATGGATCAACATTTGTTAAACACCTTTCCATGGGTTCAGTCCAGATGTGTGGGATAGGAAAATATTCTTGTCTACCAGATTTGTCTCCTTCCTTACATGATGTTCCCTATAGGCTGAATGAGATTACAAATGAGAAAGAACAGTGTTGTGTGTCCTTGGCAGCTGGTAAGTGAGGACAACATTTAAAAAAAAAAAGTCTGGTTTTGGTAACTATATTAAAATTGTATCCATTGTACTTGGGATCCCTATGTCAGCAACCATTTACAACATGTAGGTAGCAATTTTCTTCACTTTACCTCCGTGTTTTAATTTGTGTTTAAGATAAACATTTGTCCATATTAAAAATATGGGAGCTTTCTCTAGCAGTACTTCTTGGGGACAGCCATTCTGTTACTACTCTCGGGCGACAGGGAGGTAATAAACACTCTATTTAGAGACGGTTTTGGCTGTATCCACTTTTTCCTATATGTTCTCTTTCTTTCCAGATGACTTACTTGAGATAAATATACTTAGCATAACAGGACCTAGTTTATCTTTTTTTATGCATGAATTTAAGAACTGAATTGTAATAGAGTACCAGGGTGAATTTATTGTTTACAAGTTCTTAGAAAAAGAAAGAACCATTAGCAGACCAAAAGAATGCCTGATCTGAAACTGTCTCCAAAAAGAAAGAGCATAAAAGCAGTCAGCAAATAGCATTTATACCTCTGAATGTTCTGCCAGCATCTGGCAGTCTTTGAATTGGGTGCTTTCCTATGTCTATATATTCTCTTCTGTGTCTAGTGGCTTAGAACGAATTTATTTTTGTTCTGACTTGGCCCATGTCTTTTCTGAAACCATAGAAACTTTTAGTATCACAGATTCCATGGCATCTGTCTCACTGGAGTGTTTATTTTCTTTTTTTTTTTGCTGTCTGTCTTTCTCTTGTGGAAATTTATTGCTTTTAGTTTCTGGTTTTTAGTAACATTCCATTTGCCTGTTTTAATGTTACTTAGAAGCACAGAGGCACAATGTTCTCTTTAATTGGTCCTAAAGATTAATTACGCTAAAGGGTTTGGTTTTAAATATTCCCTTCACGTATTCACTCGTAGTTGTGTCTGAGATTTTTAACTCATACATGAGTTGTCATTCTCAAGTGTTGTTGCCATGTACTATAAAATTGTGGCCGTATTTGAGTATTAGCAAATATTTTGAAAAAGAAAGTGATAGAAGTTAAAACATTGCTCTATGAAACATGCACAACATACTGCTGTTTTGATATTTTACAATATAGAATTTCTCATTTGTTAGATTGAAAAAGTTACTAAATGGAAGAAAAGACAAGGATGGACCTTACTGTTGTAATTATGATGCTTTATCAGTCAGAATGATTATTAAAGTTACATGTTACAATGTATGCAGTAAGATGTAGTTCTAGAAGCTGCTGGAAAGGAGAAGCGGGAATCTTTTTATAGTGGCTCAGAAGAATTTTGGGCTGAAGAAATTGATAGTTCTCCAGTCTTAGCCTCTTTATGCTTCTGACACAGTTCTCATACATAAACTCGTCCACAAAGTGCTATAAATCTTGTCATAGTCCTGGCTTTTTGTTTTGTTAGTTTTCTTTCTGATTTATTTGTTGGTTTTTTAATTGAAGGATGGTGCTTGGTTAAGTTATAAAGTGATTTAATAAAAAGTTAAATATGTCTGTATTATTGACATGAGAAATTCCATTGTGATCTTGAAACTCTAGAAGATAATGGTTGAAAAATGAAGTTTTTATTTTGTCAAAACCGTAGTCTAGAAAATGGTTTACTCGAAATGTCTTAACCTACGAAAAAAAAAAAACATTAATATAGTTTTACTTCTGGTTATTTTATATGTACATGTGTTCTTGGAGAATTCTGCCATATCAATAAATGAGATGAACAACATTTCTTTTTAGGTTTACCTCACTTTTCTTCTGGAATTTTTCGCTCTTGGGGAAGGGATACCTTTATTGCACTGAGAGGTTTAATGTTAGTTACTGGGCGCTATCTAGAAGCAAGGTAAGACTGATTTACTCTTAGTTCTTACTGGTTTTACAGGTAGTTAGGAAAAAGGCACACTCTCAAACTGAGATGACGCACAAGCTGTTAGAAGCAGTTGATGTGCAGTAAAAAACTTTAACGGCCCTAGACAGATTTTTGTATGATTCTTACTTGCTTTCTTGGCACAGATATGAAGCTGATGGTCTGTATAGATAATGTAGTTTTAACCCCTGGAACACTACTGCTCATCCTTAAAGTGATTGTGTTTCATGTGTACTTGCATCATTGTTGCTGAGCAGTAATTTCAAAATTATTTACGTAAACATCTGAGGTAGCAAAAGAAAATACTCTTTTAATCAGAAAGGTATGATTGCATGTCTGTCATAATTAATTTTGGGGTGTAACTGCTAGTATTTGTTTATTGATAGTAGAAATTAGATAATAGTGGATTCTTACAATCAGATATCTGTTTGTAAATTTTAACCTGATAAATGAGCCAGTTACAAGCCAAATATATTGATTTGATATTTCCATTAATCTTTTTCATTTGGGTGGAGCTCACCACATGATACAAACTTAAAAATAATCTGTTTTAATTTATCATGTGTTTATGCTGTCGTACATTTGGCCAACTATTACCTTTCTCATGCAGTAAGATCTGCAGTCTACTAGTATGTTTATATTCCTGTTTAAAGCTAGTTGGAATTTGTGTTTTCTGCAATGTATTCACAACAGTTCTCAAATGAAACTTCTCATAACCTCAGTTGCTGTCACCTCTCTGTATTTTAATAGGAAATTCCCATCTACTCCTGCCCTCCGTCCCCATTCCACCCCACTCATCAGAATGGATACCAGGGTAATCATAAACAATGTCAATAAAAACCTTCCCTGTGATCTGAGTGGGTCTTGGCTTTAGGTTCTTTATCACTACCTATGAAAAAGCAAACTAGCTTTTCCATATTAGCAGATGTTGTATGTTTTGTACAAACTGATGTAAATCTATTCATGTTGGGGAATTTGTAGGAAATAGATGGCCTTTTAGTATAAAAGAAGTTCATGCTAAACGAAGTAATTTGTAGCTTTCAACAGCAAACTTTTGGCATCTATCTTTAAGATCCTGTTTGTCCCCTTGACTTACATTGCTATTAAGGTAAAGTTGTATGCTTTGTACTTAATGCTTGGTCCAGTAATGGCCTTGAAAGTAAATAGTCAAGACTGTGTTTTTTCTTTTGTTCCAGAAACATCATTTTAGCATTTGGTGGGACTTTAAGACATGGTCTCATTCCCAATCTGCTTGGCCAGGGGACACATGCCAGATACAACTGTCGTGATGCTGTATGGTGGTGGCTTCAGTGTATCCAGGACTACTGTAAAATTGTACCAAATGGGTTAGACATTCTCAGGTGTCCTGTTTCTAGGATGTACCCAGGAGATGATTCTTCTCCTCAGCCTGCAGGCATTGTGGTAAAGATCATTTCTGATTTTAAGTATTTAACACAACTATGGAATTTTGATGAAAGGATATAATTTTTCTAGCTACAAGAACATGTTGCTATCTTGCTATCTGTTGCTTATGGTGAAAGTTGATTATAGTGCAAGAATTCAAAATTTTAGGAACTTATCACTGCATCTGTATCATACGATTAGACAGTTGCCAGGGGAGTGGGGGTGGAGGGGAAAAAAAAACATCAGCTTTACTAATAATTTTTTTCTTTACTTTTTGTCTTGAAAAACTGTTTATATTAAAAATTGTATATTATGTATTGCTATTGACAAAGATGCTACTAAAAATGTTAGATGCTTTTCTTTTGAAGTATCATAAACTAAAGGCTAAGAATTGCTATTATTTGCACATTAGAGCCTTTCTACTTGTTTTTTCATCTTGCCTTTCACATATCATCCTAACATGCAATCCATCTAGGATCAGCCACTTTATGAAGTAATACAGGAAGCAATGCAACGACACATGGAAGGCATAAACTTCCGAGAAAGGAATGCTGGTCCGCAGATAGATCAAAACATGAGAGATGAAGGTAACAGATACAGAACACTAGCTCTGCAATTCAAAAGATGGCGTTTATATTTTATACTTATTTTCCTCTAGCTGTTAAGTATACTTTTCAAAAATTAATTATGTTTAATGCAACTAAAACTATATTATTTCAAACACATTTAATGTTTTAAAAGTGCCTAATTTATTGTTTATTATCAGCAACTGTTTTTATGTTGTGGTACAAGTTATCTTTAAGTAAAAGCTTGCTTAAAATGTATCGTTGCCTTCAGAAACCCACCTCAGATCTTGTTTGGAAGTTTTTTTGTTTTATTTAGGAGGCTCGGGCTGGGGGGGGGTGGAGCTTGGGGGTTTGTTTTGTTTAAAATATAGACTTCACATGTGATATTCTTGCTTGGCAGGTTTTAACGTAACTGCAGGTGTTGACCGTGAAACTGGCTTTGTCTTTGGAGGGAACCGCTTCAATTGTGGGACTTGGATGGATAAAATGGGGGAGAGTGATAAAGCTCGCAACAAAGGAATTCCAGCTACTCCAAGGTAAAAAAACCAGTCTTTTGAGGGGAATTTATTTATTATTTTTTTAACTTAAATTCTTCTGCAGACCTACCATGCCTTCCATTAACACATCTGAGAAGTGATCTCTCAAATGTTCTCAATGTTTCTGTGTACTAAAATGTTAATGGCATTTTTTTCTTTCTGCTCATTTGAAGAAAAAAAGGTGTGTTTTTAGCAGGTGAACCCCTCAGCTTCTGGCATGGTCTTAGCTCCATGCAAGGAGTCAACTTTTTAATTCAAGTAGTAAAATGTAATTTAGGGAAAATTGTATACTTGTAGTACTAGCAGTACTTGGTTATTAAGGCTTATTATAGGGGATATCTATTGATAATTCTTTTGTTGTTTGAATACTTGTTAATATTTTAAAAATAAGCTCTTTATTATGTGCCAGCAAACTGCTGCAGGCATTCCTGCTTGAGTTTAGTACAGTATCAGTTTCAAATCAGTTGCCATCTCTGGGTCAGAACTGGAGGAAAGCATTGGTTTTGCTTGACAAGTCAGGCATTTAACTGGGAACCAAGAGAGGCTGAGGTACCTGAGGGCCTTGTCCGTCAAGTAGGCCGTAAAATCAATATGATAGAATATAAAATTTATGCATATAGTGATTATCTGAATATCACCTGAAAAAAGAAGCAAGTCCAAGAAGTGCATTTAGTTCTTATTTTAGTGCTTCACTTCTGACTTGAGTAATCTATTCTGGCAGAATTATTACTTAAGTTACCAAAATGCATGTGCAGATGAGAACCTCTGTATTGAATACAGTTTTAACATCAGAGGGTCAAGCTTTTTGGGGCTGATCCTTTTTTTCATGTTCTAAATCACTGGTATAAAATTATCTTAAATCTCTGCAAATTAGCTGGGTATGATAATACCACTTTAAATTTCATGTGTTGTACAGAAAAAAAGTATCTGTTAGCCAGTTTACAATCAAGCTCATTCCGTGACTGTTAGCTGATGTGTTTTCCACCCTTTCTTCCCTTAATTCTTCATCAGGTGGAATCCTACTGATCTAAATAAAAGTAAATTGACAAAGTCTGCTTATGCTTATTTTCTTATTCTTAAGTCATGAAACTCAAAAGTACCCTATAAAACTGAGTGTGGCAGATAAGCTTCAGCGATCCTCAGCTAAAGCTAAGATACGTGTCTAGTCTAAACCGTGCCTACACAATCTGTCAAAACTGAGCTACAACACAGGAAGGAAATCTGTGTCACTGGTAGCTTTCCGAAATCATATCTTAGCATACAGCAGCAGCCAAAAAAAGCTAATAAAAAATACTAATACTGGGTGTCATCAGTAAAGGTTTTTAGAACAAGATGGAGGGCACACATCTTCCTCTTTGTGAAACCCTGCACATGCAAGATGCACTTGTATCTTGAGCATTATGTGTAATAGTGCTGGTCTCAAGAAGGACATAGCTGCCCTTCTCTCTATCATTCTCTAAAACTCAAAGGGATGGAGTAGCTGCCTTGTAAGGAGAGACTGGAATGTCTGAGGATTCTTCATTTTCAAGAGAATATGGGTGAGAGAGGTATGACTGAAGTTTAGAAAATCATGACAGTAGTGATGATGATGGAGCACTTATTCACAAAACTGCAATACTGTAGATGCTTCTACAGAAGAAATAGGGGAATAGTAGCCGAATAGGGAAAAATAAAGTGTCTAAATAAGATACAGATTATTTTTTTTTTCAGTTACTTATTGAACTTTAATAGCCTTCTTAAGTAATTCCTGGCTTTTTTAAATCATTATTTTAGAGATGGCTCTGCTGTGGAAATTGTTGGCCTGTGCAAGTCGACTGTTCGCTGGTTGCTGGAATTATCTAGGAAAAATGTGTTTCCATTCCATGGAGTCACTGTAAAAAGACACGGTAAAACCAGGCATATCTCATAATTGTACTACTGAAGTATAAGAATAACGAAAATGATGACATGGTAGCCATATAACACAAGGGATGATTATCAAACTAATCAAGAAGGTTTAGGGGAAAAAGGAAAAAAAAAAAACTTAGGAAGGTATCCTGTATGATTAACATCTCATGTTTCTGCAAAAAAATGTATTATGAGTTGATACTGTCTTGTCAAAACTTCAGATATCTTATTCTATGCATTAAAGAGTGGATTACAAAGCAATTTTGGAGCCTAATCCAATTCTCAAAATGGATATAAGTGATAGGATTGTTATATATTATGATGAAACATCATTCATTACAAGAATGCTAAGTAAAAGGACACAACACCTTTCTTCCCCCCGCCCCATTTCAGTTTTGGTAGTGTAATCCTTTTTGCTATACTCCAATTGCAGTTTAAGGAAAAAGGGTAATACTCTTGTACTCACCTAGTATAAAACTAATGTACAATTCTTTACTATTTTTGGTTCTTTCATAAAAGTATTGCTTTTTTAAGATGTATGTATATCTCAATCAGGGAGGTATCCCTAGCACAAGCCTGCTAACTAAAACCTGATGTTTTTCTAGTCTCACTAGTTTCAGTCAGCTGTTCCTTTGAACTGTAGAATTGGCTAAACATGGGGACTCATCAGCTGGAGATGGGTGATCCTAGGTCTGCTCCTGCTAAGGTGTTAAGTGTCAGGAATTCAGGAAGAGAAAGCTTTTAAAAAGCAACGCTTATCCCAATGTTTTGACACTCCCTCTAAAGTCTCCAAAATAGCAAGAGTACTTATACAAGTACTATAAAAGAGTTGACATGTTACCATGCTGAAATGTTAACTATAAATTTTAAACTTAATATTTGCTATAGATCACAGTACCTCATACTGTTTGCTCCAAGCTAACTGCAAGGTAGAAAATTTTGTTTTTTAAAAAAAAAAGTTGTGGATATGTTGATCTGCAGTGTAACTCCTAGAAAATAACTTTTTGCAATGCTAGTAAGGCTTTTATTGTGTTAGGAGTATCTTAAGTAAAACTTCAATAAGCAAAACAGTAAAAATAGACATTAACATACTTACAGTGTTACCACCATGGCTGTATCCAAAAAATAAAACCTGTCTGTAACATCTTGCAGGAAAGGAGGAGACTATCACGTATGATGAGTGGAACAGAAAAATTCAAGGACACTTTGAAAGGCTGTTCTTTGTCTCTGAGAACCCAGCAGATCCTAATGAGAAACATCCAACTCTCGTTCACAAACGTGGAATTTATAAGGACAGCTATGGAGCCTCAAGTCCATGGTGTGATTACCAGCTCAGGCCAAATTTTACAATAGCAATGGTTGTGGTAAGTGGGGCCGGGGGAAAGCACTTGCACTTAAACTTTTCTTTATTATTGAACTAAGATTGCATTGTAAGGTTCATCTGCATGGCATTATATAGGGAACATGCATTACTTAGAGTAACTTCTTGAAAGCTTTTATTTTCCATGCTTTTCATATTGGTCCATCTTGGAGTATCTCCTAAAAATACATCCTTGACAGGACTTGCCTAAATGAAACTGCTATGTGGTGTAGCCAGGATAAATTTGTAATGTCCACTGTATTCAGAATGTCTTTTAAGGTTAGGTCTGGGAGGCCACTTTTCCTGTCAAATTAGCTAAATGCATGGGCAGGTTGTTGTCTTTATTGGGTTTGTAAAAAGCTTCAGTAATAATGCTTGACAAGTGTATTTAAAATAAAATGAAAATGAAAAAAAAAAAAAAAATCACTGGATAGTTTCTGTCCTCTTGCTTACTCTGACTTGTAGGTTCCAGGAAGTTGATTCAGTAATCCAGAATTTAGGCTTTTTGTTGTCTTCTACATTTGTATACGCAGTCTTACATGTGTACATGTGCAGAGTTCACTCATTAAATCTTTATTCTTTTATTAGGCCCCTGAGTTGTTCACACCTGAGAGAGCCTGGAAAGCTTTGCAGATAGCAGAGGAAAAACTGCTTGGTCCATTAGGCATGAAAACTTTAGATCCAGAGTAAGTACAATAGAGATGAGAGTGCAAATCAATTACAAAACATGACAGTAGGAATCACTTAACACATGGGGGTAGTATTTCTTTTGTTAAAATCCGCATATATACCTGTGAAATAAGGCTGCAATAAATACTTCTGGAACAATTATTTTACTGTTCTAAAAGTCCATGCAATTGATTTTACTCATGTAGACAATCACTAGGTGGTTTTGGATGCCACGGAGTAAGCAAGTAACATTTAGTATTGTGAAAGATAATGAGTTTGTATGTTGATATCTACTTACATACGATACAGTGCACAGCACTACATTTTGAGTAAAAGCATGAGGGCAAAATTATGAATTCAAGTCATTCCAAGACATAACCATTTTCCTACTAGTTTGAACTGTATTTGGAATTCCATTATCACATAAAATACAGAACCTGGTGGAGACCAGGTAAATGCCATGAAAAAATTTTGGTTCACTTCTGCTTTCTGGTTTTATGTATCATTTTTGTTAAGGCTTTGTTAGCATAATTTATTTTCTTTTCCTTGCAGTGATATGGTTTACTGTGGAGTATATGATAATGCGCTTGACAATGACAACTATAATGTAGCCAGAGGTTTTAATTATCACCAAGGACCTGTAAGATCCAGTTTCTTCAACTTTAGAAAAAGTGCTGTCACCTTTCAAACTGATAGCTATAATAATAATCTATTTTCATTCTTTGCTTAGGAATGGCTGTGGCCGATTGGATATTTTCTTCGTGCCAAATTGTACTTCTCCAAGTTGATTGGTCCGGAGATATATGCAAAAACCGTAGTTATGATTAAGAATGTTCTTTCTCGCCACTATGTTCACCTCGAAAGGTAAGACACCAGCTAACACAGATTTAAGATACTCATTCAAGCTAATAGTATCCACTATCCAATTGCATGTAAAAGTACAGATCTATACTATAAACAGCATCTGTTTTCTATGTGTAAAGTTTACAGCTATGTGGTCTCTTCAGAGCTCAGCTCAGGTTTCAAGTACAGCTGAGATTTAGTGCCTTTTATAGATTGCAGAATTACTAATGCTTACCAATGTGAAGACAGTGAAATAAACCTTACTTAAAAATTAGCATCTAATTTTATACGAAAAACAAATTTCAGAAAAAAATGTTGGTGAATTGCTTTTTTAAAAAATCAAATTATTTCAAAAAAACCCTGCAAAACAAAGTAGTTTAAAGGGCTAGTAGTGACAGATAAAAATTGTGGCAGATAAGGTGATGCAAAATATTGTTAGGATTAGTTGTGTTACAAATGAGGAAATTAGTATGACAGTTTCAGAATCTTCAAGTTTGATATTCCAAGAAAGCAGAGGAACTTGCTTATGGCCCTTAAATGTTCCTTTGCATTTTGAATTCTCCCTCTTAAAAACCAAACCACCAAACCCACACTATTTTTCCCCCTTCTTTCTGTCTGCTGATATTTCTAATTTTTAAGGATTTGAGACAAATGAAAACAAACAAAACAAAGATCTTGCCCTTGATATCTAGTCCATATAATCTGTTCTGCAATACTTCAAATATGCATTTATTTGTACTCATAAGAGTGAGTCAGTAGGACTGGTCAAGACAGGAGGGTTTGTCTGACCACACAAGGAAGAAAAGGGATCGTTAAGCAACTTTTTGCCTTACACAGTGTCTTGTTCCAGTGTCTTGTTTGGTAATATTACCAAATAACTTGCACAATAATTAGCGTACTTCTACTCTGTTTTGATATTTTATTTGTGTACAGAATTATTTATGAAGCAACAGGGTCAACATATGAGTATTTCAGTAGGTACATTAGTTTCTTGAGTTTTTTATTCCAATGGAGAAAAAAAAGGCTTTCTAGTCATGCTATCTTTCAGCCTTTATCAGTTTTTAGTATCATAATTAAATTTCAAGTGTAGTTTGAATATCATTCAGTTATCTCAAAGATCATTCATATTCTTGCAGCTGCAAGACTACCTGAATGAGAAACAGGACCAATAGGAGCCAGTATAAGTTCAGATATTATTAGAAGCAGGGAGTCTACACTGAAGGAGAGGCACCCCCATGAAAAACTAAAATTCCCAGCTGCAGGAAAAGAAAAAAAAAAAAAAAATTAAAGACCATACTGTGTCTGTAAGACAAGATACCTTTAGTAATGGCTTTCAGTTTCCTACTGAGATAATCTTCTAAAAGGTTTTAAAATTAAATGTTTTAATTTCAATGTATAATCTAACAATACCACTCGTTTGTTTTTTATTTTATCAGATCATCCTGGAAAGGGCTTCCAGAATTGACCAATGAAAATGGACAGTATTGCCCTTTTAGCTGTGAAACTCAGGCCTGGTCGATTGGTGTTATCCTTGAAATCCTTTATGACTTGTAAAAGTTTATTTTGATTCATTTGATGAAACTTCTGTGGTCTTATTATTGGGCATAAATGAACACTTGGCATATACTGCACAGGAAATGTCCTGTTCTGCACAATCACTTAATCCATGTCCTGACTTTCAAAGATGCTGAATGCCAGCAGCTTCTATGCCCTATAACTGGGGGGGGCTTGGAGAGCTTGTTTTTTGTAAATCAGGCCATGACAATAAAATAAAACTGCAGCGCACACTTAATGCAGAAGCTTTTAGTAAGGAGCAATTTTAAGAACATGCACAAACTTAATTTTAAGTAGCACAGGTTTTTTTTAGACTTTTCAAATCCAAATCTTAATGTAACAAAGTGGCTCTTTCGTGAGCTGAAAATAAGTAGCATAGCTCTTATGTTTTTGGTTTTTTTTTTTTTCCTCTGTCTCTTTGAGAGTAAATGGATGTTTTGCAAATGCATGCTTAAAGAGGAGTAGATTAACCTATACCTTTCTGAGTTCGGTATGCTTTGTGCTGTAGCGGCATACGTTAATGAAGGCATAATACGTTGTCTCTCTGAACTGTATTATGGGTTTGGGATTTTTTGGCATGTGTTCAGTTGAAAAATCCATTAAGCAACCACAGAAATAAAGTGTGTGAATACTGTAATAAACCAACCTTTGAGAGTTAACTTAAGCAATAATGAGGTAATATCCCATGCTAGTCCATTTTTAAATTTAAGTACTGTGGGCCATTCAGGAAACCTATTTCTTCATTTAAATCTGTTTTTCACCATGAGGAATTAGTGAGAAACATGTGCGTGTGCATACAGTGCACAGCTTATATGTTAGGGGAGGCCAAAGATAGAGAAGTCAGTGTGCTTGACTGCTTAATTCAAATAATTTATTGAAATGGTATGATCACCTCAGCCCTTTATTCTTAGGAAAATCTATTGAAGCAGGTGGAAACACTTAGCATTAGTGGGAAGAGATATTAGCCTACCACCAGAGAAGAGAAGATGAGGTTTCTAGGCCTTTTGAAATTGCACCAATAAGAATAAGCATGCTACCTCTGTGCTGTTCGTTTGGTACAGCATCCCATGAACATGATGCAAAACACGTATGTTCTTTCATATTTGGATGCCTGTGTGTCCTTCCTGAGTTCAGTTCAGTGTTCCCAAACTGAAGGGTGGTTGACAGAAGTGCAGTTGTTAATTCTCATCTCTCTATTCATGCTGTTTTTCCATCTTGGTACCACAAACAGGGAGAGAGTGAGGCTGACAATGCTTCCCACACCGTGGCAGGGGGGGAAGCAAAACTGATACTGCATTTCTTAATGTTAGACATCATATGAAAAAATATGCACAGGATGTAATTATAATGCACTAATAACACATAGGTCAAGATTTTATTGTATCTGTATTTCAAAGTTTCTGTACCCTGTCTAAAGTACGGGGCAAGTGTGCTGTTCTAGGAGGTGTGTTACAGGTAGATACGTTTAAGGGCAAGGTAATAAGCAGAAGACAGATGAATTGTAAGAAGCAGATATAGTCACACTGTTAACTTGAAAGATTAATAAATATTTTAACTCCTTTGAAGTACTTAGAAGTTATGATTAGGGAAGGTCTATGTTGTACCTCAACTTTTGAGCTGCTGCAGTACACGGGCTGGGAAATTTTTATTTTCTTGACACAATGAATGAGAGATGTCATTTGATCAAACATGTTACTGAAATGTCAACCACAGATTATTTTTTTTTATTGTGCAAGAGGCATATGAAGTATTTTTCATAATGTACGCATATTTCCAAAAATCTTTATAATTATATTGAGGTTTATGTCCTACTGTATCACTGGCTTTTTACTGTTTTCCTAAATAATTATTTCACATTTATTATTTCAAGATATGTTTTATAGCTCCTATGGTTTAGGAAGCAGGAACAATACAGCAGGATAAATTGTTCTTGCTCAATGAAACTTTTTAAAAATTGAAGGTGGAGCTTAAGAGCTGTGACTGTTGAAAAAAATTTCCACAGGGTGTCAAATTATATACATTGGCAATAACACTCTTTCAGTGTTGGAAAAAAAAAAAAAAAACAGCACAAAACTGTTGTGAAATTCATCAAAGCCTTCCTGTATTGTTAGAGATGACTTTCCACTATTTTGCAAACTGCACTGCAGATAGAGGCTTGCATATTTGTCACTGCTAGTTTTTTTTCTAATTTAATAGTAAAATTTTATAGATAAATCACCACTGTGTACACAAATATGTATGTTATGGAACTTTTAAACATGCCCGTTTATAATGTTGCTTCTGCACTCATTAGTTGAGCATAGTTTTAGTGACAATAAATAGGAAAAATATGTATCATTGGTTGACTTTGCTGTTAAGTAGCAACAAAAATAAGATTTGAGGTTATAACTGTTGGGAAGGGTTGGGGGGGTTATTGGTTTGAGGTGGGGGGGGTTTGGTTTTTAACCACAAAGCTACTCAACATTCTGTCAAGCCAGACAATTTAAAAATGAAGAGGGAAGTGAACAATGTTAAATATAACACTGACATGAGCTGGTGTTCACCTACATAAATTCTGTATGATTATCCTCTAGAAAGAGCTGACATGTTGTCTGATCTTGAACTCTATTTTTATTCATTAATAACTTCTGTATTATACACTCAGTAACTTCTAGTAATGCAAACTTATAATCAGTAAAATGTTTTAGAAATAAACAAAAGAACATAGTAAGAACAGTTAATCCATTGTGTTCCAGTTGGTGTTTCTTGAGCTATATGGTATTGAGACATCTTTATTTCCTTCCTCCCAATGGAAATAATTTTCACTGTTACCAGTATTTGTACAGTTAACAATCTTTGAATCTGTCAAGAGCTATTAACTTGAGAATTCAAGTGAAATAACCTATCATTCTGACACTGCATGTTGTAATGTAAAATGGAAAGATGAGTTTTACATGTCTGTCTAGCACGGCAGCAGCTGATTTTAGAAAATGTCATTATTCATTTATTTCTGAAATGCACAAAATAAAATTATTTCATTCAGACAGTTAACTTTTCATGTGGTTGTTTTGGAAAAAGGCCAACTATTAGAAATGATGCTGTTTGTTCAGTTGTTGGCAATACTGCACGCATCTGAGAGATCAAGCAGCCAAACTGAGGAATAAATAGATGAAGTTTTAGGGGTGACCAGGCAGGTTTCTGCTTTTGAGATTGCAGACAGCAGTTTGGGAAACATCTTTAGTTAGGAAATCTGAGATCTGCCTGTCTTGGGGTTTTACTGTAGGCCACCCTGGAGAGGCAGCTAATCTCATCACCTGAGAAGGGCTGCCCCCCCAGCTGGCTGCCCCGCGGCCTGAGGGGCTCCCGCGGCCTCAGCGCCTGCCTGAGAGCCCGCCCGGCACCGGGAAAGGTGAGGGGCCGCCGAGAGGAGCCGGAGCAGGGGGCCGCGGGCTGCCTGAGGGGCAGGAGTGCCGCCTCTGAGGCGGGATGGCGCCATCGGTGTGCGGTGAGCCTCCGGGCCGGCTCGGGGAGGTGAGGTGGAGGGCGGGGCGGAGGGCGGGGAGCTGTGCCACAGGGCTGGCCCGCGCCTCGAGGGGCGGCCTGCATGGGCCTGCCAGTGGGTGACAGGTTGGTGGAGATGCAATTAATCATAACCGCGTGCTCAAACTAGCCTTTAACTGCGTCTGGCGTTTACTGCGGCTGCTGTGTAGCTGTGCGTTAGTGAACTTTTGAAGGGTTATTTGGGTTACCTTCCCGAGTAAAAGTCCCTTTGCAGGCCCAGCCCTTGTATCTTCCCCTCTAGCCACAGGGTTCCGCAGCACCTCATCATTCAGCAGCAACGACTGGCAAAACACAATCCTGCTGGAGCCTAATGAGCTAAGTCATTAGGAGAAGCCTCTAATGAAACTGTGCAAGTTGTTCAACACTGGCAGCAGGTGCAGCACAGTTTGATTATAGGCAAGTGCCTGTGCTTGCCTGTCAGGAAAACAGGTGAAACTTGCCCTGATTGACAGAAAAATATTTGTTTTAATGTGCTTGTAAACAGAGAGAAGGAAAATGGATTCCCCTGTTGGTGTTTGGTTTGTTGTGCAAACTTTGGAGCTTATAGAATCACAGAATTGCCTAAGTTGGAAGGAACCTTTCACCTCTCATTGAGTCCAACCATCAACCTAACATTGACAAAAACCATCACTAAACTGTATCACTAAGCTCTATGTCTACCTGTCTTTTAAATGCATCCAGGGGTGGACTCAACCACTTCCTTCAGCAGCCTGTTCCAATGAGGGAGAGCTCAACCCTTAGAGTTATTCACAGTCTTTGTGCTTGGTACTTCACAGAAGGTGCTTGCTAAATTAAAGCAGAGGCTTCCCAGTACTGAGTTTTGCCTAAAAGTGCGGCTGTCCGAGTGGAGCAACATCCATTTAAAATGAGGAAATTGAATGTTGATTTTGGAGCATGAGCATCATGTAAAATCCAGAACAAGGTGCAATTTACTTGTTACTTGTTTTGGTAATCACTGTTTCTCACAGGATCAAATTCCAAAGCAGAATTACCTTGTTGTTACCAGTTGTGGTGGTAGGAAAATGAACCTGAGAGCAATATAGAAAGAAAAATGTGATCCTGTTAGTCAGGTGGTACTATTAGCCATCTGTGCTCTTGAGTTTCTGTAGGAACTTGCATATTCCTGTTGCTTGTGATGTGTTTGTCATTGTGCGTGGCCTCCTTGAATCCATTTCTTTCAGAAATCTTTCTCTCTCCATGGTATGTCTGTGCTATGTACAACCTTTCATCCACAGTTTCTGTTTGCCCTGTTTAATAATCTCTGAGTACTGTATGAAGGAAGTTTGGTATTACTGACTACATTTGACAAATAGTAAAATTGTTTACCTCAAGTCACGTAAGATGTAGTTTATGAGACCCAGGAGCACTTCCCGTCTCTGTGTCCATGTGTGGGTCACAGCAATATCTCAGTCCAACTTCAGACGGAGACACCGTTTTCCCTGTAATGCCTTTTTGCAATGGGAATGAAAGCAGGCCACAAAAGAAGAGAATTGTGCTGCAGCCTGGCAAGGGTGTTAAACTGGATGATCTGAGTTCCAGTACTAATAGAGGTAAGTTCCTCTTATTAAATTTGCTAACAAACGTGGGATTCTATCCTTCTGAGTTCTAAGTCTTTTAGAAAATAAACTGGAGCCTGATTTTGTGTAGTGATGAGAAACGTAAGATGATGTCTCCTAATCAGTTCTAAAGGAAGAAAGATATTTGCAGTCACTTAGGACTGACACACTTGTAAGTACAGTTATTTTAAAGCATGATGCTCCAAAGCGAGGTTAAATGATAATAGTGCAAGTGTGGGGGGTTTAGGGTGTTTTTTAGAGTTACAATCATAGAAAAATTCAGGAAAGCTGAAAGATTTATTTCTTGCAAATGACATCATTCTACAAACTGAACAATGTGGGTTTTTGTGGGATACATTCAGGAGCTGCTTTTTAAAATTGTTTGTAAATTTTCTTACAGCCATTCTCGATAAGAATCTTACATACAGTCTAGACCTGGAGAGTGGTGTCTGCTCTAATAATAGGCAATGAAAAATTGGTTCCAAATGGAAAAGTAAGGCTCACAACTGCTTGCATAACACCCTGAAGGCTAGCAAAATAATTTTGTCTTGGCAAGAGCAGTCATTGAAGGGCATTAGTAGGTTAACTATTGTTGAGATGGTTTGTAGTATTATGCTTAAGGAGAGTTGCAAGTAGAATTTTGAAACAAGTTTGGTATATAAATTTTGTAGGTGTGAATGATTGATTTAAACACCATGGATGACATATTAGAAAGGATCTTACCTGAATGTATGGTAACCTAGAGGCTAGCACTGTGGGCTGGCTGGGGGTAAACATCTCAGTGGAAAGTTGAGGATGATAGATCAGGTAAGAATAATGCAACTTATAATAGCTGAAAAATTAACATTTGCAGCTTCATAGCAGAGGGTGGCGCCAGTTCGCCTCCTTCCCTTGTTCAAGTTCATGTTAAGACAAGGCTGGGAGATTGAGTTGCCTGGTTCTTCCTTCTGAGAAAGTCTATTTCAGTATGAACACACTCTCTTGTCTGTGTTCTAATTCCTGAAGTCTCCGTTCACACAGGTCAAAACAGTAATAATTGGTTTAGATGTTTAGATTATGTTTTGGTAACATATTCCCATGTAGAGGAAGAGAAAAGGAATATATCTTTGACAATTTGATGGCTTAAAGTGATAACTGAATCTAATGAGTAGATTTCAGTATTAAAAAGTTCAGGAGTCTGTTTATCTGTTTTATTGCAAAGTTCAAGGATCTATTTATCTCTAAAGAATGGGAAGTGCTAGGATGTGAAACCAGGTGATGTTAGGCATTTTTTATTATTTGTGTTGTAGTTCATCTAATGATTCTGTAATTACTTGTTTTTATATCTGTTTCTTTATAAGTTTTGTTTATGTACAAATAAACTTAATGTGAAAACTGAAAATAGTTCTGCCTGGGCAGTCTTTCACTATAACTGTGGATATTTTAACCTAAGTATTTTTAAATGGCATTCAGTTTGCACACAGCATTTTTCTGGGACAATCAATTGCAAACGATGAGGCTAAAAATGCTGAAACTGTAATTAAAAATTAATAATTTGGGGCTCAGGAAAACTGTGCAGTGCTTAGATTTAGTCGCAGAGGTTGTGTTGAACGCCCTTGTTCTCACAGAGTATGAAAGATTTGTAGACCTGAGATTTATGTTGTGATATTGTTGGTTAAACATAATTGTAAGGCTGTACTCTAGGAATGAAAGCCAGTAATGGACAAGTCTAGATAAGAATACAAGCAGTAGGAAGGAATCTAGATGGACTCAGGCACTGAGACATGGTAAGAAAAAAGAATAAAAAGAGCAATATGAAATGATAGCTCATTTTAAGTGGCTCAGAACAGCTTTATATTAAATACAATTACAAAAGAAAAAATATGGAGACTGTAGCTGACAAAATCCAAGTGCACCTGTCCTAGAGCTTTAAGTTCTAGTCATCAGCTTTACATGATTTTAACAGGCTACATTTTCTAGCAGTTATTCCAGTTGCTGAAGGTGGGTAGGAACATCACATTTTCCAGATAATTTTGTAATTTGTAAAGCCTATAATCAGACCTACTTATGACAGCTATTGAAGAGGTGGCTTTGTTTTCTTGTAATGGCTGACTGGCCAGTACTGCTCCAGGTCTCTCCCCAGGCCTCTGAGGGCCATTTTGATGGCCTTGGTATAGTTAGGTTACTCCAGAGCTTTTCCCAAGGCCTCCGGGTGCCATTCAGTTAAATTTAAGCACCAGATTCTGCTATCAGTTGGATCACAGTAAATATAGGCTAATTTAATTTCCATGTCTTGGGTAATTGCAGATTTACTTTTGCATGATTTTGGCTTTAGACAGTTTATACACCTTTACAAACAGCAGTTAAAAGTAGAAATCAGAAGTATTTATGTTATAAACTATTGTTTGTTCCAGGGTAGGGAACAATAGGTTCTTTAAAAGTCATACATTAGGGGTTTTTTTGGCTTCTATAAAATATAAAGTCAGTACCTTTGTGTGAATCTAACACAACAGACAGAATTCTCTTGTAGTCCCAAAAAGCTAATAGAATATTGTACTTTGGATTTATCGAATTGGAGAAGACATCTGCAAAAATGTTAAAAGCAAATAAAAGCTAGTTGATAACAGGGTATATGTGTTAGTAGGAGTAAACAGATGTTCATCTGATTATTTGTCATGGTTTCAAAACTGACCTTTGCACAAAAATTCCATGAAAACATGAAGGGTTTAGAGGTTTTGTTCTTGTGTTGTTATACAATGGTTTAGGTTGGAAGGGACCTTAAAGGTCATCTAATTCCAACCCCCCTGCCATGGGCAGGGACACCTCCTGCTAGATCAGGTTGCTCAAAGCCCCATCCAGCCTGGTCTTGAACACTTCCAGGGATGAGGCCTTATCAACTTCCCTGGGCAACCTGTTCCAGTGTCTCACCACCCTCATAGTGAAAAATTTCTTCCTGATATCCAATCTAAATCTACCCTTTTCCAGTTTGAAGCCATTACCCCTCATCCTATCACTACATGCCCTTGTAAAAAGTCCCTCTCCAGCTTTCTTGTAGGTCCCCTTTAGGTACTGGAATGCTGCTATAAGGTGTCCCCGGAGCCTTCTCTTCTCCAGGCTGAACAACCCCAACTCTTTCAGCCTGTGCTCATAGCATAGGTTCTCCAACCCTCTGATCATATTTGTGGCCCTCTTGGACCCATTCCAATAGGTCCATGTCCTTCTTATGTTGAGGACTCCAGAGTTGGACCCAGTACTCCAGGTGGGGTGTCACGAGAGCAGAGTAGAGGGGCAGAGTCATTTCTCTCAACCTGCTGGCCATGCTTCTTTTTATGCAGCCCAGGATTTGGTTGGTTTTCTGGGCCACGAACACAGATTGGCAGCTCATGTTGAGCTTATCCACCAGCAGAATCACATCCCTGTCCCTCAGGGTGGCTCTCAGTCCATTCTCCACCCAATCTGTATTTGTGCTTGGGATTGCCCCAACCCATGTGCAGGACCTTGCACTTGGCCTGATTGAACTTAATGAGGTTGACACAGGCCAACCTATCAAGCCTGTCCACGTCCCTCCAGTGTGTTGACTGCTGCACATAGCTTGGTGTTGTCAGCAAACTTTTTGAGGATGCACTCAATCCCAACATCCATGTCACCAACAAAGATGTTTGTTAAACAGCACCAGTCCCAGTAGCAATCCCTGAGGGATACCACGTGTCACTGCTCACCACTTGGACATTGAGCTGTTGACCACAATTCTTTGAGTACAACCATTAGAAAGTTTTGTTCTGTCTGCACTGGAAAACTGACTACAGAAGCTTGAAAGTTATTATTCAAAAAGTAAACGTTTATTAGTTTAGTAGCTGAGATAAGAAGCCTTCAATCAGGTAATTAAACCTTTCTTCCAAATTTCAGCACATACTTTTTTATCAGTGATGAAGTAATTGTTCTAAACTGAATGTTGCTGTTAAGTGTCATCTTACTTCCTATTCTTCTCCCTCATTTCATTTAACATAAAAGGCCCCATTTAATTGTACAGGGTAGGTGTTTCTATATCTGCTGCCAGAGTTCAAATTATAAAGCACGTAATTATTTGTTGAGAGGGAGAGCCACAGTATTGCTGTCAGTATTTTTTAATCTCTTGGAGCCTCTGTGTTTCAGTCCATGCTTCGATGCTTTATTTTTGACTTAAGACTGATTGTCTGAAGAGCAACCTACTGCTTGGTGGTTAGCGAATCCTTCAAGAAAGTCAGAGATGTGGTGATGGTTAAGGGCACTGAATGGGAGAAGGACTTCTATAAAGGCACCAAAGAGGGATAAGGAGGATGTTTCCTCAGCTGTGGAGTGTTTCAAAGGGAGGAAGCAGGAAAGAGGAAGTTCTGGTGTCTTGTGCAGCTGCATGCTGTAGTACATAAAAATGATGGAGAGCGGGAAGCTGCAGTTTAATATTAGTCTGGGCCTACTGGATGGTCTGTCTGGCCCTGTATTTCAGTGGAGGGCAAAAGGAGGAAGCTGTTCAGAGTGGGCAAGATTCTTTAAAAGACATAGATGCACAGCAGAGCAAGGAATCGGAAACACTGCCAACGTTCTTCTTTTTTTCTTCAAATTTTGTTTTGACATTTTTCAAATAAATGAAAATATTTTCTAGGTTGTACCATTTGCATTGATTTTTCATGGTCCTCTTCTGAAAAAATGATCAAATGTGATTTGAGAGCAACACAGTTTCTGTTAGACTAACAAGAATTCTATTTATAATTATTTTCCCACTACAAAACTTTTCACCAGGTAGATTTTGACAAGTAAATTAGTTTTTATTATTTAACTTTTCAGCTGTATCCATTTTGGATTCTGTAATCCTGTATAATATCACTGAAATTATTAAACTGAGATGACTTAAACTACCTGTATTAATGTTGCATTAAAGTAACGTTTATTGTTGCTTTTATTTTATTTTTTAATAGATTAATTCTGAGATGAGACAACTGAATGCAAAATGTGGGGACTCGGGGTACAGTTTATGACAAACCTTTGCAAAGAAACTTTTCAAAAATTTAAAAATTTAGATTTTTTTTTTTTTTAAACATCGGTAGAAGTTAATTTAGAGGGGTTTTGTAGCTTTATTTATATTGTAAGCAAATAGAAAATAACATTTTGTTCAACAGGAAGCACACCATTCAGCCTGGAATAAAATAATTCATATGTGAGACTCAAGAAAAAGTCAGTAAAATGAAGAACAAGAAAAGTATTCTCAAGTTTTCGTGGAGTGTCCATTAATGTATGGACTGATGCTGTACAAGAAAGGTAATCTGCAGTCTGTTACCATGATGTTAATAAATGTAAGAATTGAAGAGTCCCTTTGTTGGACACAGCTGTCCATGGACCATATTTCCAGATCCTGGAAGATGAAGGAGGAGATGGTGGCGGTATTCAGAAATACTGCCAGCTGCCTGGAGAGATTTGTACTCTTATGCACGTTATGTCCTATTTTTCTGTCTCCCCAAATGCAGGCATCACAGACATAGGGCTCTAGTGATATTATACTGAAATGGAATAGTAGTCTGACTAAGAGTTCTAGACCACAGAAGGGAAGAGCAGCTTGAGGAACTAATTGTAATCATGGATGCATTTCCAAACTTATTTCGGTTGTGATCTGATTGTCACTTTTGAAAAACAGATTCTTTTTTATGCTGAGATCTTGGGGAAAAAGAACTCCTGTAGAGGCTTAAAAAAACCTGTTTTCCACCTGACTGCAGTTAAAATTCTGCATTATTTTGTGAGCCCCATTTCTAGCTGCTCAGCCTGTTCACTGCAGTGTCTTAAAGATGACTCTCAATTTCTCCATCCAGCCCTCACCCTTGTTCAGTGTAGCTAAAATACCACTGTGAAATTCACCCAGGAATCATCAAAATCATTGGAAACGTAAGTACTACATCAGACTTTAATATTTTATGTGCTTGAGCTTCACATTTTAAAGTCTTTTGATGTCATATACAAAAGTAGCTCACAATAGTAATTACTATAATAGTAACTTTTGTCTCATAAAGTTAATTCTCAGCGTTCCCTATTCAATTTGCTATAATTATGTACTCAATGTACTGCTAATAAGTATACTCTTTCAACATGTGTATAAGTTTGATGTATATATGTTTTCAAATGTAGAGGAAAGCAGTAGAAGTCAAGGATTTACATCTTTAGCATTTTTTAGTATTAATGCTTTATTAAGTATTGTATTACATTAAAATTTTGGCATGAAACTCAGATATCAGGATCCTTTGAAATGCTAAACAGCTGTGACAGTAATTAGTACACGCCACTCTCACTATTCTGTTTCCAGTGCTAAGAATTTAAGAATTGCTCTGAATTAACTGAAGAGACATTTGCATGGTATGTAGGTGTCTCTGGGGCCTAAACTTTCTTTCTTGGAAAATTGTGACTGCTGCACCCTGAGAACTTTTGGTAGCTTCAGGACATGAGGAAATGGATGGCAGCTAGAGCTAGCTGGTTAACACACTTTTGGGAAAATTTTACACTGGGGATGTAGATGTGGTATAATCCTCTTAGAACAGACATGCAAAGGCATAATTATGTATCAGTAGTACAAAGAATAGTATGAGTATGCAGCTATAGCAGATAGAATAATTTTATTGAATTACTGCTTTGTGAATCCCTGCCAGGAAGTCCTTTACATCTGAGTTGATTCTCCAAAATATTTTCACTTGCTAAACCTAATTAAAAGCTGTATTAAGGGTATTTATATTACTGTTCCTCTATAATTACCGTTGCACAAAGGATGCTATTCTTTTCTGAAAAGGTGATAAGATGTTCACAAATAGTCTGTCTTTCATACTGTGGATAACATCAGGCTAAGCTTGAAAGTCTTGAAATTAATAGATTATAGTAAATTAATATTTCTCTATAAGGATGGTTATATATTATAATTGCATTCAAATTTATTGCAAAAAATAATTCATTCTGTAAGGGATCGATTTAATAGATGGAACATCAGATTGGAGTAACTCCAGAAAATTAATTACTCAGTCCTCCTGAGTAGGAAGTCTACCTGATTGTAGTGATCTGATGGTCCAAAGAAGGCTGGGCAGTAGATTCATAGTGCAGAGCAAAAATACTAAAAAATGCTGGAAGAATAAGAGGACTTAAAAGTTACATTTATTACCCTGGCTTTCTGTATGCCCAGTCACTGCAGGTCTAGCACAGCTGTGGGGGACCTTGTACCAACAACACCCTTGACGGGCAGCAGGTTCTCTGTGGAACCATCATAACAAAAAAAAAAAAAAAAAAAAATAAAAAAATCCCACTGAGGACCAGAAGAAGTGGCTTGTGACCTGCACTCAGAGCACAACCCAACCCTGCACTAAAAAGCCTTATTTACACTACTTAGTACTAAGATGGTGATGAATAATCTTGCTACCTTTTATCTTCATTAATAATAGTTGCAGAACACTGTGTCATCTTACACCTACTCATAACTGAATCTGATATTTTTAGGTCTTCAAAGTGCTATGTTTAGCATTAATATAAGTCTATAAGGTTATAGCAAGATCAGACTTTGTGCAATATGGAAAGTTAATACAGAACATGCTTTTTAAATTTAACATGAGTGCTACTTTGTTAGTGTAGGAACTGAATATGGGCCAACAGTAATAAGACAACTGAGAAAACATGGGTTTGACATGGGATTTATTTTTATGGTGATTAAAACACAGGTGTCAAATTAGGTAGAGACTAAGTGCACTTGTGGTTGGTCTAGGAGATTGCATAAGGCTGTTGAACTGCAACCAAAAGAATGAGATTTATGTGTTTCAGGTTTGGTTGTGGTGGGTTTTTTCTTTTTTTTTTTTTTTTTTTTTTTTTTTTAACCAGACGAGATAAAACAGTATACATGACATTCCTGTTGCTCTCCCATCAAATTCAGAAAAATACAGTGGTTCTTAAAATAACTTAAGTAACTTATGTTTATGCAGCACTACTTTCTCTTCCTTTAAAGTACATATCCATTCAGAAGCTGTCCCTTTTATCCACAGCTATTTGGGAGATAAAACATTATTTTACTTGTAAAGTTTGAGACCTGAAATAGCAGCATTATGCTGATACATACTGATGTTTTTTTGTTTATTTACATATGTACATATTTATATATGCTGATACCATTACACAGATGTAGCATAGCATCTCCTTCAACTGAAAACAAAAAATAGCTGTAGTATGAAATTATCATTTGGGCATGTAGCATTTAACCGTGAGTCTGTCAGAAAACAAACCAAAAAATCCCAACCTATCTTGTGTTAGCAAGATGGCATTGAGCAACCTTTCTGGGAATGCCAGAGTTCAGTGGTCAGTAGGCGCATAAAGCATTAGATCAAAAGCATTAGATCAGATGTATCATGGACCTCAATTCCCGTTTTTGTCCAAATGTTCTTGTATCTCATGGCAATACACGGCTTTCACAATCTATGACGAGGGGCTCTAAATCTTATATTGTGAGGTTAACGCCTAGTGCTGCTTTGCCCTTCCAGTAGAATACTCTGTGACTCTGACTGTTCCCTCTCTCGGAGTCACCTCCTTCTCCTCCCTGTCCTCTGGCTAAATGGAGGAGTGGATTACTAGCAGAGGAATGCAACACTTCCAATTTGCCATGTAGGTGGCAATTGCTGCATTCCAAAGAGGTTACCACAGCAAAACCCTCAGAGATACATGTACCTCAATTAGAAAGAAAGTATAGCTTCACTTCCAGAGCTTGTTAAAGTTGTAAATCATGTCTAATATGGCACTTAGTAGGCTTGAACTTAGCTATTTCAACTCTAAGAAAATCCTGAATAAATAGGTATCCGTTTCCTCATGTGGCCAGCTTCTCACACTAATTTTCCCTATCAATCCTAATACAAAGTATTTATTATGATCTCAGCCATTTCCTCTTCCTCGCCTTCCTATTTTCCATTGCATAACTATAATTATTATTGATTATATCTAATTAGGATTCATTGTGCTTCAAAGGCGTGATACTTGGTCTCTGCCTCCAAGAGGTGATAATCTTACATTTAGGCTTAACATCATGAGCAAGAGACAAGGGGACAATTGAATGGAAGGACAAGAGCACCCACTTCAAAAACACATGATCTTTGCCTTAGTTGACTAGCTAGGTATTTGTAATTAAGTAAAATCTGAGTTCAAAGCATTTTCATGACTGGTATATGGAAGGGAATGCTACCAGCGTGAAGTGGTTTATTTATTTATTTCAGAACAACGTGTTTTCTTGAGGGCAGCTGTATTTATCCAGTAGAGCATGTGCACTTCACTGCTTTTGTAAACTGAATGGCTTGCACACACACCAGGGACTTCTTTCTTTCCTTTCACTGAAAGATAGCCTGTAAGTCATGCTTCCCTGGGAATAGGCACCATTTACATGCCTGTCCCTCCCCTGTTTGAAGCTCTTTGTTGCTATGCTGTCTTCAGTTCATTTCTGTATTTTCTTCTATGCTCAGGTCTCTGCATGCCCCTTAAACCCAGGGTTACATGATAATGAAGCAATGATAGGGATTGGACTCTTTTGTACATTCCATTCCTGCTGTCCTGCAAAACAGATTCCCCTCTTCAAAATACTAGGAGTTGTGTGTATTCTTTTGTTACTACTTTATCTAGGAAATTGCATGTCATTGTTGATCTGTCACTCATTTTGCCATACCTTGAATACTACATGGGAGAACAAAGTACCTGACAGTTGAGTACTTGAGAAAACAAAGATTTCACAGTCTAGTAAAAATTATGTTATGTCCTTTGTCTGTTATGCTACTTGTAATGAGCAGTCTTTGCAAATCAGGCTCTATAGCTACTTGCACTACAAAAGAATGTATGATGTATGAGCTGTTCTGAGGCTTTATGTGTTACAAATTCTATCAATTACTGCACTTCCATCTATTGCCGTACAATGGGAGTGCCAAACAGAAGCCTTCGTTTTGGGGATGAATTGATGTTGGTAGACATTAAGAGACTCTATCCCCATCAAACAGTTGCAGACTGGTGAGCACAGATGTGCCTGAAAACATAGCTATAATAAACATACTGCACTTCCAACTATTGCCATGGGAATAAAAACCCCCAGAAACACAGTGTTAGGTGCATTAAGCATCTTTGTATTTCATATCGTTACTTTTGGTAAACAATGGGTGTCATCATATCCTTGGATAGAATGCACTACAGGAATTTCTAAACAAAATTACTCTGTGTTAAATTGTTGTTAGGCATTTCTCAGTTTAATTTTTAATTTATTTCAGATATGATTCCAGGCATGCTTAATATTTTGAATCAAAATGGAAGACATTGTTCCAGCCCTGAGGAACTGACTATTTGTAGAAAGTTGGGGTTTTTTCCTTATGGTAGAGAGATTTCTAATTCACCATGAAAACATGTTAAGAATATTGAACAGAAATTGTTCCTTAGGTGTTCCTTACAGTGTTCACTGCTGAAGGAGTGAGACTTCACCTGCTTCTGCTTTCCTGTGAAAGCGAAAACTCACTGATATAGCATCGTGAGAACACATCCTGTGGTGACTTCTCATTGCTATGTGGAGTGAAAGTAAGGGCTTGGGAAACAGTCAGGGAATACCTTTGAAACTCTCCAGACTCTAATTGACTGACAGGTCCTGATTGCCAAGAACATCCCGGTCCTGGCACATTTGGAGGAGACCTTTGAATAGTAAACAACAAAGATCCTACTGAGAAAGGCCATAGTTAAATCGTTTCTTTGTGGGCTTTTGTGCCTTTCAAGTCTATAGCTGAATATTACATATTTGTATTAAGGCAATATCTGGAAGCCCCAAGAAGGTGTTCTTGTGTTGAGTATGATGACATAAGCAGTCATAACCTTTTCTCCAGTAAGCTTACTAGCTCTGACTGTAAACATAATTTTTTGTTTAATGTGTCTCTTTATTTTTGTAAATTTAAGGAGTCTAAGTGCTTGAAAATGTTAATTCATTATCCAGTGAAATTCAAACCTCTTTAAATTAGTCAGTCTGGTAAGAATTCACCCCAGTAGATACATTCAGCATCTCCATGTTACCCACTCACTGTATCTCATCAATAGCCTTCTGCAAAGAAACACGAGAGAAATCTTTCACTCTGTGTCTAAGTCACCAAAGTCAAGCTATTTTAGACCAATGAACAAAGCAACTTCTAGACTCTAAAACAATTGAAAAGTAATTTACACAAAATGTGAAAATAGATTACCACCAAAAATGTATTTAACTTACACCGAGAAGATTCCTTCTTGGTATGGAATGACAGCTATCTCTTAATAAAAGAGGAGTGAACATTTAGTGAGGGATGCTGACTTGGCATCGATAAGGACCTTGTGGATCAGGCAGAATGGGGCACAGTATAGTTATTGCCAAGACTAGATGCACTAGAATGAGAGCTCGAAAAAAGAGCAATAAGATAGATTTTCCTAGGATAGATTTCCAGGAGTAATGTGAAAGTTGACTCCTGGTCTTAAATATGGCATTAATATAGGGGCGGCCAAACTTGGCTTAGAATCAGGAGGACTGCCTGAGTCTGAGGTCCAGATGTCCTAATCACTTGTCTGTTCTGGATTACAGTTGACATTCTCAGATTCCCTCATGGCTTATTACATCTCCTCATTAAATTCTTGTCAGAAATATTACTTGACAGTGACAAATTTGTTGGGTTTGTCAGGCAAATTTTTCAAAATGTTTTTGCTCAGTCTTTGGTATTTGGACTTTTTAATCTACATTCAAATTTACAAAATAAATTTCCTTTATCCAATCCAGGGCAGTCAGACTAAGCCATAAGGGAGACTTTTTCAATTTTCACGTAAATTCTTGAACGTCTTCTGGACTTCCCAGGACAGGAGAAAAAAGGAGTGTCTTTTTAGGTGATCACATTCACATTCTTTCTACTGTATTTATGAATAGCTCTTTACTAAATTATTATCAAATTAAGCTCAAGTTAAGCTACTGATGCTTTTTGGAATAGATACACCTTTATGAATCTCCTGGATTTATAAGATTTGACTGGTGATTTTTCATTTTAAAACAATGAAGCTAGTGTAACTAATTTATCAGAAGTAACCAGGTAACAATAATAGCATTGTTCCCCAGATCTATGATATATAAGCAGACCTTTTCTGGATGCTGTCTTTCTTGGACTACTCTGTTGTAATTGTTTTTTTGTTTCTGTATTTTTTCTAAAAAGTCATTGTTATTGTGGTGAGAATGGAACACTTCTTTGAGACGGAAGGCTGTAACAAAAACATTTTCTTCAGTTATTCTTTCCCCTGTGGTTCCAGTTACTGCATTTGTATGACAAGATCTGCACCGTCACCCAGATGACCATCTTTTATAAATATTAAGTCAGATCCTGTAATCTTATACGTAGTACTGAGCATCAAAAATTCTAGAAGTAATCCAATCGTAGTTACTGTAAATAAATTTTAAAAATCTGTTTGAGTTATGTTGGGTTTATGAAAGCTTGGTGAAGCTACAGATAGAAATTATATTTCCTGACTGACCATTTTATACATTGGTTTCAAAAATACATCAAATTTGTGCTAGTATATGATTTTTTGTGTAATAATGTTCCTTTGAGTAGTACAAAAGTAGCTGGAGGATATAAGGAAATTATTGACTGTCAGCAATAGTAAATCTCAGCTATACTAAGATGGACTCATGCCTAAAACATAAAAGTAGCTCACGTCCAAGAAATAGCTCTAGTTCCAAGTCATTGAGAAATCTTCATCTCTATAAATTAATTAGTTGAACCACCCAGTAAGTTTTTCTTCTGCTGCTTCAAAGCAGATGAATAAATGCAGATGAAATAATTATTGTTATTTTCAGTTACCAATCTATCCATGTTCAGATATATATAGGTATGCATCCAACTTCCCATAATTTATCAATACAGAATAAGGATACCATATGCAGTGCCACTGATCAGTGCCACCTGCTTCTTGCCATGTCATTTGTGTTCTTCCCCATCTTTTCCTTAAAATACATTTCCCATCATCGTACAACTGTCAAGTGCTTTGGGATGAATCTACTTTTGGAACTGCCAAAATGGTTTGGATGCAAAGTTGAAAATGGACTTACAATGCAATACCACCCAGTCAGGGCCTTGGAAATAGTTGTCACAGGACTTATTTTAGTGTAGCAAGCTATCTGCAGAAATGATAATAGACATTGCTCAAGCCTGTCACACCTAATATCTTGTTGCCTAGGCCATATAAATAAATAGTCTTCTTTGCATATATATGTGTATCCACACCTCTTCTGTTCCATTATTTCTGAGCGTAGAAGGGTCCTTCATCTAGATTAGCAGATAGACAGAAGCAAACACTCTCCTGTCTTCATAGCACTAGGTATCATTTTGGTACGCGTGCGAGTGGAGCGGTTAATTAGCATTGCTGGTACTATCAGCGACATTGCTGTTCCTGATTCCAAAGCTTCATTTTTGGGAACCTGGTTTTATTCAGTACCAAAAAAAAACCCCAGCTACTTAAAACTTCAGCTCAGTTAATGATACCTTTTCTTTCACATGTAATTCAACCTTTTATTATTTTTTAGAAATATGTTTTTTTAGGAAAAGATATTCTAAGAAATAGCTGTAGATGCTGTACTTGTAAATTTACTCCTAGTCTTGCCAATATGCTGAATGTGCTCTACAGGTAGTCCATGGTTTTTAGTCTTGTTAACTAAATGTAATTTAGGCTCTCATATAGTATATGCTATGCTTTTCATTTTCATTCTTCATTAGCACTTCAGTTTTGTAGGATCCACTGGCTTTCAGCACATCAAGCAACCAGTTTCTTGAAAGGTTTCATTTTTTCTCATTCTAAGCTCCAAAATAACATCAAGAGGTCATAGGTCATTAAGTAGGGAGTAACTCAGATTACTAGGGTGCATTACCAACTCCCCAGCAGTCCAATTCAAGACTAATGTTATCATCTAGAACTTTGGAATGCACCAAATAATTTGCTTTATTGACTGTTGATGAGCTTGGAAAAGTTTATGGTCTAGAAGTATCATCAGTTCAGCGTGAGCTTCTAGTGCACAGAGCCAGGAAAGGCTAGATATCCTTAGGGTGCCACAAGATCTGTTCCTAAAATTAATTGTAGGGTAAGCCTAATGAAACTGTTCAAAACAGGATATGGTGAAACACAGAGCACTCCCTCGGCTCCCTCACAAATCCCTCCCTCCTCTTTCTACATTCTCTCTCAAAATAAATAGCTGTGGCTAGTTGAAATCAGAGTGCCAGTAATGCTACACTTTCCATTGTAGTTTCCAGGACACTGTAGTTGTTAAATACTGGAAACTGAAACTTACACAGATGTGGTTTTCATCCATCTCCCATCTTTTTGCTCTTTTTGTGATTTCAGAGACCGTCTCAGTTGTTATCCACCATTCCTGTTTGTTTAGATAGAAATTCAGGGTTGTACTGGACCAGTACTTATTTAGGACTATGAGGATTAAACCTGCTCCCATGTTGCCATAATAACCTCATGGTTGCATCCTGTTCCAACTCTTCACCATAGTGAAAAACGTCTAGCTTAGCAATGCTGCAGCCTGTGGAAAATATCTAAGTCTTGTATTATCCAGAAGTCCAAAAGGTTTTATTGCACAGGATTTCTGTTATACAAGAAGTTGAAAAAGGCTCTGGTTAAAGTAAGAACATACCTGCAAGTTTGTGTTTCGAAGACATTTGAACATACACTTCCTGTTTTAGCAGTAAGTGGGAAATACTGCTTTAATTTGCTACTCTTGACATTTTTTAACAATTTCTTAGAACTGCAAATATATTTAAAGGTGTGAAAGGTCTCTGTGAACCACCTACAAGAAGTCCAGTTCGTCATTTCCACAAGCAATATTGCAGATCAATAGCTGTATCCTGGCTAAAATCCTAAGCCAAAGCCAGGGGAATAATTACATTTTGGTCCAATCTCATTTCAGGTGTGAGGGAGTTCTACAGTAGAAGAGCCTCCTCTTTAGCTTTTTTTTTTTTTTTTTCAGAAAAAGCACGGAGATTCGGAGATTAGGTCCAGGATTGCAAATTCAACCGTATGAACTTACAAGATTTGAGAAATTATAATCACTGTTCTCATTATTTAAAATACAGATGTTGTTGGGTTGGGGGTTTTTTTTGTTTGGTTTTTTTTTTCATAACTAGAGTGAAAAAAGGAGGCTATTCTTATGTAATCGCTTTTCTTCTGGCCCTAAGTAAACTAATTATTGAATCATGAGAGTTGACGATACTGTGTTTCTCAAATAAAAATTGATTATTTTGGGGTTTTGGCAAAAGGCTATTGGTTGGATATCTTCACATGAATTTGCCCAGATTTCGTTAATTTTTTTTTTCTGCTTTCCACTTCATTTGCATGAAGCTGCCATAGCATACTGAGGAACCTGTATATCCTAACTAGCTTGTGGTTCTGTAGCAAGAATATGAGAATCTGAGGTTACCATTAACCAAGAGGCCAGAAAATTTTGTGATGTGTCTCAGCCAGCATAATAATAAATTAAGGGACATCCCAGTTCCCTAGGGCTCCAAGTCATCACCACATACGTCAGTGTCAGCCCTTAAACTTTGGGTTGCACCCTTCCAACAAAGTGGCCCTCTACAATTAGAAGACACTTAAACACTTTTAAAGTATAAATTATAAATCCATAAAACTTTAGGTACCTTGCAGCTAACCACATAAACATTGCAATTTGAGGTTTATTATATAAATGAATTACAAAGAAAGTTATATTTTCTACTCTAAACTTAACTTATTAACACCATACATTACAAATATGAATTATAATGAAAGTTTATTTCTATGCTCTGAAATTATAAACTTCCGATAGTTACTCATTAAACATTTAATATTGATACAGGAAAAAGAAGCTGATTTCATTCAGAGGGTAACTAGGCCATTGATCATTTTGTTGATTATCTATGACTTGCTCTTGTAACTGTCTGGTATTGGGGTTTTATATGAGGAGAAAATAGAAAGCTTATGGCTTTCAAAGACCTACTCATTGCTCTTTCCAAAAGCTGAATGGGAAAGAACTGCATTTGAAGGCAGTGGTTAGTATCGTTCTCAGTCCTTTAGAGCTACTTTAGGGTCACTCAGACCTGAAGCTTTGGAAATGTTAAACTGGAAATTCCATACTGTTTATAATTCTTAATTCAGGGTTTCAGTCTAGTGAAGGATCTACTTCTCTGGCTTCCTTTCTACCGTTTTACTTTTCTCATTTCAATCATTATCTGCTCCTACCTTCTTAGCAAGGCATAAGAGCTTGTGCAATTTAAGAGCTCTGCAATCTCAATACAGTAGTTTCTGTAGTGGTATGGTATGTCCTTTATAATTGAACACAGTTCAAATTAGATGGAAACTGGGGAGTTTGAGAATGAGCTGGGCGTGATATACAATATTATAGCCTTTCTTTCCACCCATATAGCCAAATACATATGAACAGCAAGATCCAGGTGAAAATAACTAATCTGTCACTTCTTCCTTTAGTGTTTTAAATGCCTCTTCACATTTTCCAAAGTTTTCTTAATTCCTAATTTGCGTGAACATGCCATATGCAATGTTCTTCCCAACGTTTTTTTTGAAGAGTCATATATTTTTGCTATTTTTTACATACCAACTGTGTGGTACATTGTCCCTGCATAATCCATCAGTGAGTATTTCAGTAGAAGAAATAGGCCAAATTTTAATACTCTCGACCTTGCCCATTCCAGTTTATCCACTCCCAGCTGTACATCTTCTAATGCCTACCTTAGTCAAGCCAAGCTCACATTTTTCTCTACTGAGTGTTTGGTCCTGCTGGCAGACACTGCCTCCTGAGTTAAAAGTAGGACTCGTTCTCAGTTGTAAATCTCTGTGTTGTTATAAGCAAGTGTAGATTTGTACAGACCTGTCAGTGATGTCAGCTTATGCAGTGTAGTAACTGCATTCCTTTTGCTGAAAGCGAATATTTGAAACTTATGTGAGCCAATTTAATTTTAAAACCACAGATTCTACGGTGTAAACACGTACTAGAAAAGCCCCAGCTTTAGTGAATGATCGGTTTTAGGTGTTGGGTAGGCCTTGTCACAGTATATCTGTTTTACAGCAATCTGCAAAACAGATGAATCCTTCTTGTTTTAAAATTTGGAGGAAAGTTTATCTAAGAGCTTTTCAATGGTTTAAGGCTGTCTACTGTAGAATATTTTTGCTATGATTTGTCTTACAAGAGCCTGTATTGAGCACTTTAGAATACATATATATTAAAATGATTCCTGTCACAAAAGCTTACGAAGGCACAGAAACAGGCAGAAAACAGTAAGAGAAAAGGAGCCGTCCATTCGGGTATTTCTACGTCTAATTTGTAACCTTATCATAATAATTTGTTATCTACTTAATGTACTGCTACTAATGGAATTTGCATTATTCAGATTCTGCTAAGCAGAAACAACCCTGGTGGTCCTGTGTTACAAATTCCTATTTCAGCTCTCATTTGTGATTGACTTTTTGAAAATTGTTGTACTAAATGGTAAATTTTAATTCTTTTATTCTTTAATTCTTATCTCATGTGTGTTTCCCAAAGGTGCTGGTTGTAGGATTAATATTTTAACCTGTTGACCCACTGTATGAGTTCTGGCCACTTACATATCATGACTGGTCTTTTGTTTTACTTGATTCAAGTCCACCCAAGTCATTTGGTGATGGAACTCAAAAGTGCAGCTGCCTACAAATCTATTTAAATGACATCTTTTGGCTCCACTCAGTATTACTCACTTTCCAATGATACAGCAGTTCAACAGACTCAGTACGATGTTGTGGAATCTCCTGATCTTTAAGACACGAAACCACGAAATGGGACTTAGGTGTGAGAGGATCCTTCTTCGGCCGTGTTGCTGTGCAGAGGTTGCAAAATGGTATAATGAAATCTTAAAAATTGGTTAGCTAGCTAGTTGACCTGTGTTTGAATTCATGTTTATCCCAAAATCTCCTATTTTTTCTGAAATATGGATGTCCTGTGGACAGATAATGTTTCCTAGAGAAAGTTCAGTTAAATTTCTAAAGCTCTGTGAATTGATAGGATTAGATTGGACTAACACTGCATCTTCTAGTGCCATTACCATTAGAATACTTTATTTCTGCTATGATTGTAATAACATTCCTAGTAATCCTATGAAAGCGATGCCTTACCTTTAAGAATGTGTTCTATAGACAGTGATATAAGATTAGCTTTCTCTGTTTCATAAACTGTTTTCTCTATTACATAAACCTGTTCTAATTCTTTGTATTTAGTAATGTGCACTTGCTGAAGATGAGTGCTTGATTAAGTTCCTTTTTCAAGTAAAAAGTTGGCTTGTTATTTCCCATAGTCAAGGTACTGGCTGTGGATATCAAGAATTTTTTTAAGGTATCGGTAGTGGGGTATTAGGTATTTATGGACAGTGTATATAGGCAGATATACTTACTTCAGGTGACCTTTTAATTTGAAGAGGAGAACAACACATGTTCATTAACATTTTACCGACATTAAAACACAGACAGGATTTAGGTGACTAGTATTAATCCCTTATCACAAATGCAATGAGGATTGCTGTGGTGGAAGAAGCAGCATCAGTTTCAAGTTGTTTCCCAAAGATAAGTTACCAGTCATTTTGTCAGCATGAGTTGTTTGAGGTTGTAGGAGATCATCACGACATTTATCATTATGCTGGCCAAAAGCAGTATAATAGAGTACTTCATGTCACACCTTCTTCTCAATTAAAGGAATATAGATCTGAAAAAATCCCAAACCAGGAAATGTTGATGAGAAGGAAGGAGAGGATGTGACACTGGAGGGAAGAGGCTTTGGGAATTTAGAACTGCTGAGTATGTGTGTCTAACATTAGGTACCTACATCCACAGAGAACTTCCAAAAAGGTTATGTGGTTTTTTTAGAGATTCTAAGCATCTGTGGTTCCCACTGACTGAATGAATTAGATATTTTTTCACAAATGCATTCAGAATCCATAGTTGTGTTCCCATGTAAGAGTAAGTGAATACCAGATACATTATTTCAGGAGCCATTGTTTTCTAGAATATCAGAGGAAAAATCAACAAGGAAATAATATCTGTTACTCTCTATGGGTCTGATTTGTCACTTGGTGGGATGTACTCGTCTGTAGCAGATTTCAAAGCCCATAGTCATGTTTCTAAACCTTTTGTAGGCTGATGCTTACAGTTATAGTCTATCTAGAGAAAGGATGTGTTTCTTTCTCTGAAGATGGTATCTCTTTCCGCAGACTTTAACAGGGTGTTGACAATTCAGCTTGACTTTGAGGTTCCAGACATTATGCTTAGATATCACAAGTGAAGTAAAACACAAATTTCTCATTAAGTGACTCACTTGATTAGCCAAGTTATCTGTGTAGTGCAGAATTGTGATATTGATAAGTTACAAAGTGACTGTCCTAAAACCTTCCCACTAAACATAATCATACTATTAGTGTTTACTCTGACAGCAGCTTCCTTCCACCCAAGGAGCTCAGCACATTTCACAACCATTAAGCCTCCCTATGAAATAGTTAAATATCATTATCCCATTTTCTAGATGAGGCATATGGAGATTAATGACTTGCTAGAGTCACACAGGAAATTTGTGACAGAGCAAGGAATAGATGGCAACTCACCCAGCTCTCATGCCCATTCTTTTGTTTACAAAATGACTTTCTGTCCCCAAAGAAAAGGCACTCTTGGTTTTGGAGGAGCACTACTGAAAAGGTGGATTATTGAATCGGTAAAAGAAAGAACTAAGAGCAGCTCTCCTTCTTTTCTACTAATATAATGGAGGGACTGAGCTATTATTGGTATAGGATTGCTTTTAAGTAGAGACAAGTTATAAAGGATGCAAGAATCATAGACCTGGATTTGAAGAAGGTGAAATAGGGGAAGGGGAATTTCTGCAATTCGATGCAGCACCAGAAATCTTGTGTGACCAGCATAGAAGAAACAGCTGTTAATCTGGTTTTGAGTCTTGACTATACTGATTCATTCTTGGGCTCCTTGATTTGGCTGTGGCTGAATCTCACCATTTCTGCTTAAACTGAGGAAAATGCAGTGTTCACTATGTGGGTCACAGGGCATAATGGTGTTGTTTTCTCTTTCCCATTGTTTGAAAAAGGCACAGATCCCTTCTGTGGCCCATACGTGTATCCATGTTAATTCCTTTACTGTGTATGAGGGGGCCCATATTTAATTGCTGACTCATGGGCAGTATGTCCAGTTTCTCAGTTTACAATTTAACACAGCTAACTTCTCCATATGGATTAATCACCTTCTCCCCAAATTCATATTGACTGTTTTTTTACTTCACAGAGTTGGTTGTTCTATTTATTGTCTTGCATGTTGATCTTACAAAAAGACCAGCAAGCATTCAATGGAACAACTGTTTCCTAAGATGTGAATGAAATGCAAACTAACATAAGTAAGTTAAAAGTAAAGTAAATTACAGAAGATATTTGTGCTGTCAGGGTCTTCTGAAATTTTGAAGTGTATAATTTAACAAACTATTAAACAGTTAAAAAAAAAAGAATATTCCATTGTTATGTGCACATCGTAGAGATTTGAAACGAGATTCAAGGTGTCTGTTCAAATTCAGGATCAGTAAAATTAAAGTGAGGAAGATATGAAGAACTCTCTTAAGACAAAGCTTGGGCAACTGAAGATCTAAGATAAAGCTCAGGTTTCTGCTTTACCAGCAAGAAGAAAGGGACATGATGTGCACTTAAGTTTTTCATCACCCAAAGGCATCACACAAACTAAGTACATTAACTATTCTGATAACACAATCGCACAATGAAATAATAATATGTGAAATGCATGACATAAATGCTTACATATAAAAATGTGTCAGAGGTTTTGGTTGGGAAGTTATTCTTGCTATTTTTTACTATAAGGTTTATATACTTAGAGAGTTCCATAATATAACAGTGTCTATACAGGAGGTATTCTACTATTTATGATTTTCTGTGTGTGTGTGTATATATGCAGACATAGTATGACAGGAATTGTATGAAACTTTGAGCTGATTTATACTGTGTAGAAATGGAAGGTGGGGTTTTTCTAAGTGTAGGAGTAGAATTGGGAGGTTTGTGTCCTATGTGTATTCTGAGAGAAATATATATGTATCTTTGAAAATAATTACTGCAAGTATTTATTGCATGGTCTATTTACGCAATATTATCCTGCCTAGCTTTATAGTTCTAAATTAAAGGAGTCCTTTAGGAGAAATTCCTGTCAGAGGTGAAAATAAAGTAGAATCCAGGAGACAATCAGGAGTCCTAAATGAAACAGTAGGAAAGCCATTAACTGGGGATCATGCTCAGCCTGACTCTGACCTGGGCTGGTGCAGTTTCTTCTTTCAGTCAAGGTTAGGGTGGAAGATGATACTTATGAAATCTTAAAGATGCTGGCCTACGCAGAGAAAGGGGTTGAGTGAACTTTTCAGGGAGTGTCACTGAGTGCTGACAAGGACTGACGCATACCATGAGTGGCAGCAGACTTTCTATATGACCTTGGTCGAGTCACTTAATCCCTCTGTGACTTGGTTTCCTCATCTGTAGAATTAGGTACAAATAATAATACTTCCCTGCCTCACAAGGAGCTGTGGGGATTATTTCATTATTGTTTGCAAGGCGTGTTCAGAGACAAATAGAAAAGATGCAGTGGAAGTGTTATTTATTTCTGAAAACCTGTGCAATACCAAATACTTTGTGGACCATGTCCTGGAAAATAGATTGTTAACTGACTGTTGCTTGGAAATCTGACATTATCAGAAACCATATGAGCCCACCATACCTTCCCTCGTTCCTCTGCTTCCTTTTTTGCTCTTGTATCCAAGTAGTTGTGCACATGTTGTTAGGCAAAACTAGACAACCTCTCTGCCTATCAAAAAAAGTATGCCTCTCTATGACAGCTGCTTTTTGGCTTCTATAAATGATGAACTTGAGACCCCCCCAAAGCTACAATTACATTCTCTTACCTAGGAATATCTTGTATAGATAGTTCCTTTAACTAAAGTTTCAAAGAATAGATCCCAAGTGTTCAAGTTGATTTTGAAGTCCAAAGGGATGTCTACTAGTGTGAGCATCTCCCTCTTGGCCTAGGAGATTGAAAGAAACTTTTTCACTAAACTGTAAGCTATGCATTGTCTTATCATGTAGTAGGCCAGATTTCAGTTATGGACATGCAACAACATTTCTCTTAAGTTAGCCAAAACTCAATTAACCTAAGCAGTCAAACTTTTTGAATGAACGAGAGTGCATCAGCAAAGTGAGTTTATACATGTCAGTGTTTTGTATCATGTAGCTATGGTATTTTTGACCCAGTAGTGTCAGATTGCTGGAAGCTCTAAAGCTAAATTTACATTACTGGACCCTAGCTGCTCACTCATGAGTGGACCACACATGCATATTTATATGCATTGCGTTAACTCCACTATACAGGTGAATCCTGCAGGCTACAGGGACTTAAAAAAAGGCCTCTAAACATATTTCAACTGTTCCTGAAGTATTCTAGATCCATAGATACAAATTACATACAAAGAGAATTTTTCAGTAATACCAGGAGGTACTATGTGTAAGAAAGACCATTTACTTTCTCTGTGAGTGAAAAAAAATGAATTTTTATTATTAAGGCTCCAGTTCTTTTGTCAGACTGCATATCTCAGTAGTGGGATCCCTCTTCTGTGATGACTTCCATTCCATGAACAGATGTTTACATTTACTTAAATCTGAATATAGGGTCTGGTAAATCACTAAAAAATGGTAGTCACTGTGGTTTGTATGAGGTATTGCATGTGTTTGCAGCCACACCCAAGCACTCACCTTAAAAGCACATGGGGACAATGCTGTTTGTTAGCTTGCACAATGCATGAGATAAGATGACGCAATGTACGTATGTCATTGCTGTTATATGTGCTGTTCATGTCAGGTGTTTCTCCAGAGCAGCACGTAAGTGTATGGCATCAATGAGCTATCTTTTTTGCCCTCACATCTACTGTGGCAAAAAATGTTCAGTAGAAGTAATCCATTTGATCACTCCTGTTCTACTCTTTTGTCGTTAAGTCAAACTTTTTTTTTGCTCACTGATTCACATGTAAGGCTCCCAGTGACATCATCTAACTAGGACTTTCAGGGTGTGGACCATTATTGTTATTTATAGAGTAACAGACTTGTACTAACGTCAGCAGGGTTAAAATCAGACAAGAAAAGCGCTAACATGAGCAAAGTCAAGAAATTAGAATCATAGAAGGAGTTAAAGACAAGGAGTTGAACATCTTTAATATGTGAGAAAGGATGATTTTCATATCTTTTTTTTCTAGAAAAATATATATTACTGGTTTACTGAATTATCAGATAGTTATACATTTATCAAGAGTACATTTAATATATTTCCTTAAGAGTGCAAAATATACTATCTAAATTTTAGTTGGCTTTTACAATGTACCATTTTAATGTCATATACTTTTTCTGAAGAACAACACTATATTTAGTTATAGCTAGAGCTATTTTGGGCAGTAAGTAATTCTAATGTATTATATGTATTTTTAAGAAGGAAATATAATTATTGAACATAGGAAGTATAATGTTACCTTATAAATAAAAAATGCGGCAATACTTGAAGGCCTTGGAAATTGGATATAAATATCAACACACTTGTAGAAGGTAGAAGAAATACTGTTTTTGAAGGAAAAGTAAATAAATGTATCTCTTCATATAACCTTTATGATACAATTCACATAGCCTATTAAGAATCCTCACCACTAATTTTAGACTTGAATATGTTTCAAAATAACTTCAGTTGAGTACTTTCGAATTACAGAAAGTATGCTGGAGGATTGCAGTAATGATAACATCCTCTTAATAGCACTAGTACTATACACTGGGCAAACCACTTTCATTTGGAGATGAAATGTAGATTATTACAGAAATTTCTTGCCATTGTAAAAGTAGGTGTCAGGAAAACAAATGTTATTAACATTTATAGGGACTTCTCATGTCTTCCTTCTTTGAGCAAGGAAGTAACAAAGAAAAGGACTGGGAGAGCTTGGGAAGGCACCTGGCCCTTAAGAGGAGGCAAGGATATTCAGTAATAAATGTTTTCCTAGTCATCATTGTGGAAAATAGTGTTTGGAAGAAATGAAGTTTCTTTCTCTCCCTTCCCTGCTCGCTTTTATTGTCATAGAGTCAGTTTGAAGTGTTCAGTGAAAGATGTATATGGTTATAATCTCACCTCTTCATATCTGTAAGACCACTTCTTACACACATTTTCACTAAAATAACTGGAGTGGTTACTATTTTATCATTCGTTGTTTCCCAGCACATCTGAGGTATCCAAGCAAATAGTTTGTCAATTCTCCTGCAAAGTCTAAGACTTGGTGTTGTATGAATACTGCATACTGGAAACACCAAAGCGTTTTGATAAGAATACCATACCCTGACAAAAATAACCCTCACATCTCTTACCTTTTTATTTATGTATACATGTTGACATAAGCTGAAGCTTTGTTATGCTTTCTAGCATTTCCAGTTGCAATGTAAGTTACCATATCAAAAATCATCTTTGCCTCAGAAGTTGCAGAGAGCAAGCTGAAGGCTGTTTGAAGGTCATGACGGTAGCTGGATAATGTCAGTGAAGGAAAAGGAAACAGGCTGCTTGGTCTAAATAGCTTTTAGTAGAAATAAAATACTTCTAGAAAACTCTGCCAGGGTTTGCTGTCCTTTATTCAAGAATATACTCTTTTGCTTAGCTGGCTTCCCTTTTGTCCGCCATGTGCCGGTTAAAATTTTCATCCGCTGCCTAGTAGAGACCCCCTCCTTTCAGTGTTCTGGACTCTGGTGTCTCTCCAATGTTCCCTGGCTTGTTCCTAAAGCGAATCGACTCACTCTTGTTGGGACGAGTCTAATGTAATTATTTTAAAGAAAGACCAGGGGGAAAAAAAAAAAAAGAAAAGAAAAAAAAAAAAAGATCCCACAGGAATATTCATTGAATGCATTCCAAGCACTAGGGAAGTCCATGTGCGTACCGTGTAGAGTTGATTTGCGCTTGCAGGGTAGTTTCAGTATGTAGCAAACTTAGTAATCGTGGTTTCAGCAGAGCCAGGAATTCACCACTGGTTCAGTTGGTATTTAACTTGTGATCTCAGAACTGTCCTTTCAAGCAAAGAGTCCTGAAAAATACTTTTTTTTAACTGGCAGTTCTAGATTACAGGTAAATTAATACTGAATCAGTGCCCTATGTTTGATTCAATGGAAATACAGTTCTTTGAAATAAACCATAAGCACTGTGTTGTGAAAAACCTGTGACAGCAGGTTTACAACTCTCACATTGTAAACTAATGGTCTGAGTCTTTACCAGCTTATACAATATAGTATTTTGTTACTGTTAGAACCAACATAAGCATATTGCTTGTCTTATCTATGCTTCTTTATAACCATAACATTACCGAGATTACAGCAATTCATTGTCTGACATATCTGCCCGTCAAACCAAATATTCATGGAGTACTCATTGCTGCTCTGAGTAGCCTGGAGTAATAGTTCTGATCCTGCTGGTTACCTCTCTGTATCTCCTAGCTGGCAGAGAAGGAGGTCTTGCATCCACGCATTTCTAAGATCCCATCTCTTTGTTTATGTATTTCTGGTGCAATCAGTTGACATTCCTTTACTGTATCACTTATTTGACGGTGTTGCCAGTATGCTATTGCATTTGTGGTGTGTAGTCTGCATTCTCATTACTATTTATAACATTGGTATCAATGGTAAATTTGGTGGTACAATAAGAGAAGGAAGATTATGATCTCTTCCCCAATGGATAGTAGCAGATAGGATGTAATGTCTTTCATAATAGAATAATGTAAATAAAATGCTGCTCATTAATTAAAGGTGATTAACTGAAAGAGAATACTGTTAGTTAAATACACTAAATCTACGCTATGAGCATTTTGAATTTTAAGTGCATAAACATCAAGAATTTGAAGAAGTTTCTTGTGAACAGTCTTTTGTTGATGGATTTCCTGGTATTCCCTGGTTAAATACAACTGTCTGTCGTATTGTTAAGGTCCTTGACTGCATCCAAAGAAGGGCAACAAAGCCGGTGAAAGGGCTGGAGGGACTATCCTGTGAGGAGCAGTTAAGGACTTTAGGTTTTTCTAGTTTGGAGAAAAGGAGGCTGAGGGGCAACCTCATTGCTCTCTGCAGCTTCCTGAGAGGGTGACATGGGGAGGGAGGTGCTGATCTCTTCTCCCTGGTATCCAGGGTCAGGACGTGTGGGAATGGTTCCAAGCTGTGCCAGGGGAGATTTAGACTGGCCATTAGGAAGCATTTCTTTACCAAGAGGGTGGTCAAACACTGGAACAGGCTTCCTAGAGAGGTGGCTGATGCCCGAAGCCTGTCAGTTTAAGATGCATTTGGACAATGGCCTTAATAACATGCTTTAACTTTTGATCAGCCCTGATTGGTCAGGCAGTTGGACCAGATGGTCACTGTAGGTCCCTTCCAATTGAAATACTCTATTCTGTTCTATTCTATATGTCATCCAGCTTTTGGAATTCTCCCAATCTTCAGCACAGACCTTTTGAAAATGCTTCTGAAAATTAAAAAAATATTTCGTTTTTAATGCAGTAACTTCAGATCCTTCCCACAAGGTACATGAGATAAAACAGCCTCACTGACTCTGCTCTGAAAAACTGCTCGGCAGTATTACAATGACTGGAGTTTTCCATGCCTTTTCCCACTGTAAGAAAGGAGTCAAAAAATGAAAAACTAGCAGCAGAATACTCTGAGGTCAAATTAAACAGACTAGTGTAGAATATTTTATCAGAACTGCTCATATATATATCTCATATACATATATATCAGTCAGTTTTTTGTCTCGCATAATTCTGTAGATTTTATACAACATAGTAGGTTAGGCTGTCAACCTGCCGAAGCCTTACCTATCCCAGATGCCTCGTTAAAGGTCAGAGGGGTTATGAGTCACCCGTGAGGAGTGTGTGTTGTCATCGCCCCATCTGGGCAGGTGAGTCCCACCTGCGGTGTCCTCATTTCCACGGCACAAGCACGGGCTGTCCTGATTGGCCACGCTGGCTCCTCACCTCGCAGCCGATTGGCCGAACCTGCTGCCTCCTCTCTCTCATCTTGCTGGGACACCTGGGCTGTCCAGCTGCTGCTCTTCCACACTGACCATAGAGGGACTGGAGGATGCCCACACATCAGCACTTGGTCGATAAGGTGTGTTGGTGGGGATGTGGTGGACAGGGTGCACGCTAACTGGTGATACTTATTTGCAAAGGCTGAAGAGTGAGTCTGTGGCTCATCAAGAGCATTTAGGAGAAAAGAAAGGAGAAAAATAACCTCAGAATGAGGTTAAAAATGGGTATACAGGACTGAGTCTTAAAGCGTTGGCAGGATGGACTTGCCAGGACTGGGGTTTTCAAATTACGGAAAAGTCTTTATCATATTAATTAAATGCTCTATATTTAAAGGCTTTTAAAACAACTTTTATCTTTACTCAGAAGTTTGCCCAAGGCTCTGGAGAAGCAAACCACCAAAGTGTCTCTTCCCAAGTCCACTAGACTTTGAATGCAGTAGCTAACTAACTACCACCCAGGGTTTTAATTGTTGGCCTGAAGTCGTATTAGACTAAATGTGGAAGAGGATTCTTAAGGTAGCAGCTCAGGTACTGCAAATATGAGGGTGATGTAGGCTCAGAGGAAGAAATGGTTGTATCTGTGGTAAAAAAAGAATTAGAATTTTTCCATCAGATGAAGGAACTGAGGATACAACTAATTTTCCATAATTATATCCAATTTGAAGCTTGCAAATAACGTTTATTTGCCAGAACTCCCTATGCTTTTGCTTTATAAATATTTGCTTTTAGTTTCTTGTAATTTGTCATGGAGAAAAGGCAAATTTGTTGTGCAAGATAATATGATTGCATTGAATATGTATTGGAACTCGAGTTCCATGGAAGTTATTTTCTGCTTCTGCCTCAGGTCCGGTCCATTTTTTAAGATGCTAATATCTCTCTCTTCCTCATCTAAAACCTAATTCCAAAGGATGGCATGATGAGACTCTTAGGATAGCTCTTGAACTGTTAAATCAGAGAGCTGATGCAAAGAGAAAGCATCTCAGCCATGTTTCAACTTGTTGTGCTTGTTTTCTGGCTCCCTTCTAACCAGAAAAAGAGGAAAGGAGATTTCAGACTGGTTTTCTTTCATGGCAGAGTGCAGCTCCAGACAATTTTCCAGTCCCAGCTGAACTAGTGCTAAGGACTCTGTGCTTTGAAATAGAACGTCTGATTAGAAATAGTTGGGGTTTTTTTTCCTCTCTTCATGAGTCAGACAAAGATTTCAACAACACACAGACTGGTTCATATTAAATCACTGTTTACCACATCTGTTAATGTAATAGCACCTACGTGCTGTATTTAAAATTTAATTAGAGGTGGGCCATGTCAAAATCATCAGAAGAGATTGGATAACCGCACCCAGCGTACTGATACCAAAACATAATGCTTACCAGGATCCCACTTAAGTGACATTTTCATGAGACTTTTGGGAGGGATACTCTTCATCTGCTTTAAAGACATGATAACTTGCATATATAGCTTTCCTGATTACTGCACTTACTGGTTGTGACACCATGCAAACCTTCATCATCTTCCTATAGGAAATCTTTCAACACTTCACAGTCACCTGTTTTGTTATCTGTTGACTCAGTGGCATTTAAAAAAGTTGCTTAGGTTCAGAGTTAAGTGCATGGGTGTTTGGAATTGTGTTCTGAAGTTTTGCCCCCCTGTTTCCAGATACTTCTGTTACTTATTTCATTAGCAGGTGCAAAACCAAATGGTCTTATGCATTCATGCACAAATTAGGATACACAGGTAGATGATGCAAATTGAACATATCTCTTATGTTTTGTTTGAATTACTTCAAAAAAATCTCGATTAAATATCTCCATTCTTTTTGTTACAGCCTGGTGTATCACACATAGCAATCCTGTGGCAGACAGGCGTGAAAAATAGCATTATTAAATACTTCTTGTGTTTTTACAGTTGTATCAGCACTTTTGTAACTGAAACAGTGAGATATTCATAAGATGTAATGGACTTACAAATTATGTGGTGCCAATGCTTAGACTTGAAACATGGGCCATAAAATCTGGTAGTAAACACCTGAGAATACTGCTGGGAAGAGTTTCCTTCCTTTCTTGGAAACAGTTTATTCTCAGTGTCAGTACTACAAGGAAATTATAAAGAAAATTTATTTTCTTCCCACTGAAATCCTTGAAGATTGGACTTCAGTCCTGCCTCTTAGTTATTTTTGTGAATATCTGTACTAGGTATAATTTATTCTTAACCCATAGGAAGTATGCACTAACAATTTAGTATTTTTAAATTGTTTAAAAGCTCCAAAGGACTTTGTGGAAATCTTTTGTTAAATCCTTCAGGAAACAAATATTTTGAAAAACTTCTATGAATTCTCCAGGGCGTTTAATAATAGAGATCTTAGCTGTCTCTTGGAAGTGGGAGTAGGCAAAGCAGGCAAAAGAGGGCATGCTAGTCATGGTTATATCTATAAAAAGCAGTTTAAGAGACCAAGGTTTGTGTCTTAGTTCTTGAATAACAAAGGAGCTAAGCTAAATCTGCCGGCTCAACAACGAGGAAGCTTGTTTAAAACTTTTCTAGTCCAAAGCAGTGATGCAGCAGACATGGCTGTTAATGGATTGCTGTCATGTAACCAGATAATTTAAACTTCCATTAATAATTCAATATTTTAAAATGGAAATATTTGTGTCCTTTGTTGCACTGTTCTGCCAGTGTAGCTAGGTATTTTATTTTAATTTACTTTCTTCAAAATATATTAATGCAAAGAAAGCTCCATACCCTGGAGAAAAGCCAATATTTGTCAAACATGGCAACTACTAAAAAAAAGTTACTGTAAACTGTAAAACCATATTGTCTTTTTGTTCCACAGATGAGGAGACACTCCTGCTTCATTTTTTTGTTCTGTGCAATATTTTTGCCCAGAATCCTTGGTTTTCCACAGACAAATACCTCAATTGATTGTGATTCTCTGTTACCAAACTATGAAGCTGAACCACAGACATCTGTACCACCATATCTTATTGCTGTATCTTTTGATAACTTTGAGCCAGGAAATGAAATTCAAGGTAAATAATCTGAATGACATAAAATCTTGATCTGTGTCTCTCAGAAATACCAATCTTCACCAAAATTCCCATTTCCCTCTCAGTCTAGTTAAATTTATTTTTTAATTTCAATCTCATTTATCTATACCTGAGATATTAATATTTTGAAATGTTTTCTATATGTATGTATTTGTATTGCATTTGTATAACTGAAAATATATTCACTTTTTTTTTCTTTTGCCTATCTAATAAATATGCTTCATGCTCTAATTTTTGTGACAAAATTAAAATTAAATGGAACAGCTGAGTTAGACTAATAATTAGTTGCTCTTTGTAGTTTAGTTGCTCTTACAATAATTAGTTGCTCTTTGCTTTTGTATTTGAGTAACTGCTGTTGTATCAGGCTCTGTAATACAAAAGGATCCTACTCATTAGGTGTTCACATGTTGTCATCTTACAGGAAAATAAAAGTTCAGGATGCAGTATAAGACAACTCAAGAGTGAGACATTTTGAGTCATCCTTAGAGTTGCATCCCAGATTTTATCACATTGCAGGAGGTGGAGCTACTGTGGCTTAAGCCACCTTTTTATCTTCTTAATCCAAAATTGCTTTCTGGATGGAACACCTTGAAGGCCTCGTTTCTCGACACTGTGATGCCATCTCATGGTGCTGTCACACTTTAAGTAGCTTATTCTTATTAAATAGCTTATTATCACTTAAGCTAAGTTTACTTAGCTTAAGTGAATGCTTATTTTTCTAGCCATGTGCTAGAAGAAACATGGAGGTGGAAGTGAGTTGTAACCAACCACACGTGCCTTGCTGTATCTCTATAGCTGCCATTCTTGGAAAAACATGTGTGAATAACTCCTTCAAAGGGCCTGGGAAGGCTGCTTGATTACTGAGAGCTATTTAAAACAGCATTGCCAGCAAAATCGTGCATGGATTTAAGTGTATGCAGACTGTTGTGTGAGGTTATATGGGATTTACCATGACAAAAACATTGAATCCCAGATGTTATAACCTTGCCTTTTTTTTTTTTTTCCTTTTTTTCTAACCATATTTTTCTTGCTTTAGTACTAGTTTTCAAATTATAAGTATCCAGTACCTGATCTCAGGGAGCTGCTTTAGGTTGCCCTTCCATTGAGTACATTGCAGTTTCAGCTTTGGCATGCCATGTGCCAGCACTCTTAGAGTTGCATCTGTGACTTATTTCACACTGCATTCAAGTGTTGGATGTCATCCCTCCTGTGAAACCTGCAAAAAGTTAGTGAATTAGGACTGAAAGTTGATTACAAATTGGAAGGCTAATTATGCAGGTGTTTGGAAATGTTAAATTGTCAAGGTATGACTGGTTCTTTCATTGCCTTCTGTGTCATTTCCAGTTTAGCTTTCCTTATTTTTGAGGACTTCATATACCATTGGGCATAAGCCATTATTCTGATTTTATTTACAAAAGTGCCTAATATTGGCATTAGCAGAGAAAGTTTACAATAGATCGTAACAAAATTGATTATGCCTCTTGAAATTTAAGTTCAATTTGGATATACACAAAACTCGAAACTGCTCTCCTCCTTATTTTTCCGAGCTCCTTCAGTAACAGAACTTGAGTGAAATTGAGCAGTTTATAATTATTAATTTTTCATATTTAATATAGAACATGAGAGCCAAACTGTCTAGTTTCTGTTTTTCCAGTTGTAGCACATTAAAAAAAATGGTTCTGTAGTTCAGCCTCAGGCAGAAGAAGTCAGTCTTTTCTTTTGAAACACAGGTAAAAAGAAATGCAATTCTGTTTCTCCTGTAGCTATTTTGACTTCATAGGCCATTAGACAGAAAATAAATAACCTTTTGGTCAGCAGGGCCATTAGCCAATATTCTTGGGAATGCAAATGAGATTTTATAAGAAAGGGGTAGTCATTTGGTACAGCAGAATTACTTTAAAAATTGTCTATAAATTATGTATTTCCTGTTACTTTACACAGAATTGCTTCTCCAAATTTATTCCTTTTCCTTTATTTTCATTCTCTTGATAAGTAGTAAAAACTGTAATAAATTCCAACATTTAAAAATTTTAAAAGGTTTTAAGTAATTTCTCTACATGCAGTCTTGTGCTTTGGAGTGAGGGAAATTAGTTGTTAAACATTTAAGAGGTTTTAGTTGTGTATGAAACTTAAATTTCTCAACATGTCTGTTTTCACAGTGACTCTAGAAGCGCTTAAAGGTGTTGGTTTTAAAGGATTTAATCTACAAGCTCGAGAAATAGAAGGAGATGTTCCTGTTGGTACTTTTAAAATTACAGATCCAAACACTAAAGGCTTGGGATGTCATAATGTGACGGTATGTGTTCAGTCTTTGGAATACTTGCTTAAGCTTGGTTTCCTTTTAAATAGATGGCAAAGTTATTTCATCAGTAGAGTTTAAAAATTTAGACTTTCTCAAGAAATAAATGTGTCTTCTATATGTAATAGAAATCTAATGTAAAAGCTACCTGGCACTTTTTAGGAGGTTATCGGTGTGACCTGTTGTAGTAGAGACATTTCCCCTAATAATATAGGTGAAAGTCACATTTGCCTCATATATAATTATATGTATTTCTTTTTAATTGCAGAATTCAGCAGTAAGTCATGCAAATTCAGATGTGAAGCAGAAAGTTACAACAACATGGATCGCTCCACGTGATGTCAGAGATCTTCAATTTATGTAAAAAATTACTTTTTCTTTTTCTTGAAATTTTATTTATTTCTATGGATTATTGTGACATGGATCTGTGCTGCTGTTTCTGATGTTCTTGTCTTGCCACAACCATGGGTTTTTTTCATAGTTTGTCATAGCTTCCCACTGTGCCCATTAAATAACAAGATTTCCATTTCAAGATGTATTTATGAAATGTTAAACACTGTCCTACAGATGATAATATATGTAAATAATTCCATTAAGCACGGTGTTATCAATGGATCTTTGAATAACCAGTGTTTACACTTTGACCTCTTTAATTACAAGAGCAATAATACGAATGTAACTAGTTCCCTGAATAAGTGAAGCTCAGACTCTTGAATTATATTTTTTTTTATTTTGAGGAGCAGAAGTATAGTAGTTTGATGTAAATGCTTGTAAGATAAATTTAAAAATAAGTTTATGACCCATGAACTAACTGCTGAAAACATGAGAAGACAAATTTATCCTACGTTTAATGCTACTTCTGTTGCATATATAAAGATTGTAAAAATATCACCTGGTCTAACAAAATGCAATCTTGATGTAATTGGAAAATACCTAAGTATTTGATAGCTTGATACTGTTTGAAGTGTAGATTTATGATAGGGGCACCTTGGCCTTCCTTTACTAACTCTTGAGGAATACAAAAAGGAGCAAAAAGTTAAAAACACGATCACTTCTACGCATTAATGCCATGAAAATCAGATCACCATCACAGATATAGATTGTTGGAGAAGGAAAGAGGTATGGCAGTTTTTGTGGACATTTCAGCTGATACTCCCCACTGGAGTCATTGCTTCTTCAGATAGTGTCCATTCCACTTCTGCTCCTTTTCCTCATCTATTTCATTTATCTTCAAAATTATGTTTGATTATAAAACAGTAACTGGAAAAGTGTTCTGAAAAATTATGATGTTATTTTCAAAATTGTACTGTATATCCTTAAAATCCAAATAAAGTGGATTTTCTTGGGGGAGGGAGGGGGGAGAAGGAGAGTTTATTGGTATTTTATACTGAAATATTTTGATGGAAAAATAATTATTATTTGGTTTTCTTTCCAGTGCAACTGTTGTACAAGATCTAGAGAAATTTTGGGTTGGAATTCAAAGCAAAACTCTCACACCTACGCATTCTGAGTCAGTTAATGGGACAGGAAAAAGTAAAAGGAGGGTATGTTTTGAGTGCATTTTCATACTAGAAATTAGTACAGTAAATTAAAATATGTTAGACTTGATACAAGACATACATTTTGCCATGTATTTTTTAACTAAGATGGCCAAAATCATTTGATATTTTTAACACTATCGATTTAACTGCCTATCCTCTTACTAAACTAATGAAAAAATGAAATAAATATTATTTTCCTCCCACAGAAATAAGGAAACTAATAATCTAGTTATCAAAACAATCTATAGCATAAAGACAAATAAAAGAAAATTAGTCATAAGGAGAACTCTGCCGTACATCCGGTGTATTGTGCTGTTCTTAACTGCTTCCCCTGTTCCTGAGAACTACAGCTGTGTAGCACATTCTTAGAAATTATTTTGTTTATTTTGGGGGCAAGAATTATGCTTATATGAAACATCTTAAACATGATGGCATCTAAAGTAAAGAAAGGCTGTTCAAATCTACCCTATTGGTTCTTGACCATAGAAACACTGATTTACATCGCCTTGTGATCTAACCAAGAGTGAAGCCTTTTGTCTCTCACTTCACCAAATGTATTTCCTGTTTCCTATAATAAGCTGCTTTTTTTTTCCCCAGTAAAAAATTTGTAAATGTTTTCTCATTTTTTTTCACAGCTTATGATAGAAGTGGAATGTAGCAAGGTAAGAGCAATTTTTCTTCAATTTCCCAATTTTCAGTTACCTCAGTTTTAGAATTCCTCTCCTGCTGTTTGAATTGTTCCATAGTTGTAGCACAAAGATTATATTGTACCATTCAAATTACTTTCCTAGCTAGATCTCCTTTATGCTTACATTTTTGTATGCAGTTTTGAAGGTATTTTTATTTTAAATTAGTTAATGTCAGTTCTGAGATCAGATTGTTACAATGTATAAGGTATTGTAAGCAATGAGACACTTCTTCACTCAGACCATGGATGTGAATTCAGTTGGTTACTTGTTTAAAATAATTTGGTATTTATACACCAGCCAATAAACAGTAACCGGAATTTGTACTTTCTTACAGCGTGGAGGGACTTATACACCACAAGGCCGATGCATCATGGTAAATATTGTTTCTTCAGAGACACTGACAAACTGCTAATTGCCCAGATCTAGTCAAAAGCTGCTTCTTTAGTCACATCTTTATCCTTCTTGTCACTCTATTTATTTTTCTCTTTGACAATTCATCTTAGTTGATTAAAATCCCAAACTTTCTAAATGGTTGACAGCCTTGTTACGATTTCCTCCTGCAGATTCTCTCTAGCTGATCTGGAGTAACTTTCTAATAGAGGTTTTCTTTTTTCTGTCTTCATTTTTAGTCATAGTGTTTGCTTGGTTTTCAAAATCGCTTATTTCAACAGATCTGAAACATTGCCTTTTGCACATCATGATCTAGATATAAAATTTAACTATTTGATTATTTTTTTTCTGAAAATCACTTTCAACTCGAAGAAGCCTCTTTTTTTTCTTTCCTTCCTCACAGAAAATATGCCCTACATTTTGTAGTGTCTAGTGATTACATAGTCATATCAGTGAAAAGTTTTCATCAAATTTTAATGATCCTGACAGTGTAGGTCTCCTCAGTGATGGACATCAGGTGTATGGGGCCAGATAAAAAATGGTGCAAGCAGCAGAATTATGTCAATTTATACCAGCTGTTCTGGTATAGGTTTGATTATTTGGCTTTAAAGATCTCTGAAATAATTTTAATAATATCAGCTGGTGGAATGAAGAGACACACACTGTGTGTTCTTCCTTTTTCCACCAAGTAGATCTTTCTTTCCTGAAAAACTTATATATCAAAATCAATTTTCTACAAAATGCTAAATAGTATTTTGGTTTCTTTACAGGTTGGACCTTCTGGTTCCTCTCAGAGCAGCTCTTCAGGTAGTCAGGTAAGAGTCCTAACTTCCAGCATTTGTACATTTTCCTTTAGTGACCTTGAACAACTGAAGTTCTGTAACTACAGAGTACTGAGGTGATTCAAGACTGTACTGGAATTTCATCTCTGCTGGTTGATGCAGAATGCTGGAGCTATTCATCCAGTAAAGTGTATGTTCAGTACCTGGACTAGATTCAACTACCTACACTGTGTTGAACTCAACAGCTTGATGTCAGTATTCTTACCTACAAGATGTGTCACCACCTCTCCTTTCACACATTCAGCCTTTTTATCAAGCATTAACTTGACTCTTTTTAAGGAAAAAAGAGATTCCTTCCATCTTCCTAGAGGATTCATATCTGTGCGTGCACATGTGCAGCAAACACAGTCACAAATCATTTATTTTATAGCTTTAGAGACATCTGGCGAAATGGAAATGAGATATTAAATTATTTGAGGCATTTTTCTTATTTCTATTTATTTTAATAATTAAAATAAAAGGACTAATTATACTTGTGTTTCACTTTCTTCTCCAGAAAAATTTGCAAAATTTATCCAAACTTCACCAGATATGCATGCATCTATTAAAGCTCCAGAATATCTCTATCAGTTTTAACACTGGATTATATTTCAGTTGAAAATTTTGGCATTTCACTGTCTAGTTAGCCTTTTAAAACTTCTGGGGTATTTATGTCTGCATTCTCACTGATCGCTTTCACTTCTTTAATCACAGAAAAGTATACTTGGTTCTTAGTTAATTATCTCCACTATCATAATGTGCCTATTTGCACTTGAACTGTCAGATGCTTCCTGGTATGCCTCCAGTTTCTTGAACTGAGCTTCTCAAGGATATATTTCTTACTTCTTATTAGTGATTATATTTATTAGTGAATTATCTCGTAATATTCCATTGGTTCATTCTTCATTACTTGTAAGTGGAATTACCATACTCTTAGAAATACCAATTATTTTGTTGTCTACACCAAATACTGATTTTCTTCATTGTATTTCTTCACTGTATTATACATACTTTTTTCTAGGAGTTGAGTTTCTCTTATTGTTACATAACTACTTGAAGTTATTAATCTTTTCTAAAATACAGACCACTTAGTAAAAGAACTTGTGCATTTTGAAAGGTTACATGACCAATTACAATTATATGAAATCCCGATGATGATTAATGTGTTGTACTAAATTAGAATTGTTACACCCAGTTGCCAATGGACTGGTAATCCCTGTCCTTGCTTATCCCATATTTGCACATACACATTGTCAGTTGCACAGCTTTTCATGCCATAAACAGCAGGCCTTCTTTTTTTCCTTTTCTTTCTTTCTGCCCCTCCTCCCCCTTTTTTTTTTACATGGAAATAATTGACTTCTGTTTTTATTTCAGAGAGGAGGAGTAGTCTACACAATAAGCAGGAGTGGATGTGGTCCTGTAAGTGCTTTTCTTATGTTTACTTTTTTGTCCTCAATATAACTATATTTATAGTAACTCCTAGCCTTCAATTGCATCATTTATATGAGTGTTTATGTTGCAAATAGATAATAGTGATAATAATGAAGAGAGAGCTAAAAGATTAATTTTACAATTTATTCAATGGTATGAAGTAGTTGGCAAACATCTTAAAAAAGTTAAATAGAAACATAGATTATAGAATTGTGAAAAAAAGGACTGGAAGGGTTTATCTGTTGCACTTATATTGCACTCATAATACAAGTTGTCTATTCTCCCCTTCTACCCAAGACATGACTGGTGTGAATTTGTCTGCATGTTCTATGTTGTTCTTCCTCCCAGAAGTAATCACTCAGATATCTAAAATAACTAAGGCTACTTGAGTTTTTCTTTCTTTCAGGCAGCAGGGATAATTGTGACGTTATCAATCCTAGACAGGTTAAGCCAGTCATTCAGAAAGAGGTGAAAGATGCATGAGTGCTGTAATGTGGTGCTGAACAGAAGCATTTTTATCAAGATGCTGACTGATTGTATGGACTAAAATATTTTCAGACTTATGTCACGTGTAATTATTTTGATTCTCTTTCTGCAAGATAAGATTTTTATTTTTTAATGCAAAATTAATTTGTTCAAACATTTACTTAATATAAAAATGAGAAAAAACTTGAAAGGTAGATGGAATGGTCAAGCTTACTCATTCAGTGTCAATGACAGAGTTTTTGCTTGTTTTTCATAGGGTAGCAAGTAAACAAAAATAAGATAGTCTTGTAGTTCTCTTGCTAAGCACTATCAGTTGCCTCTTCAAACTAGAAAAATAGGGATGACTCAGCACCAACAAAGACAATGTTTCCAAAACCGTAAAACATTCATGTCATCAGCACTTGTAAAATGTAAAATTCAAAACAATGTGTATTGGATTTTTGGAAAGAAGAACAAAATTACAGTTTTGAGAGAGACTACTGATTGTATTAATAATAGTAAGTGAGATTTACTTTAAAATAGGAACTATTTATGCTGGTCCGTGATATTTTATATTTGGTTGATGGTAAATCCTAATTTTTACATGTATGGGTATGTACATATTACATACAAAAGATGTTTTAATTAAAAGCATTATGTTAAACCTTTATAATTTATTTCTATTAAAATAATATCTTCGCAGTCTCTGCTTTAATGCATTTCCTGAGTACCACTAGATAATCACTAATGTACAGGAGGCTAATGTGCCTGGCACTTACGGCCATACATGGGTGTTTACACAGTAATAGTGGGGAGTACAAGACTATATCATCTATTCTTTACGTGTTCTACATAAGGATAAGTCAGAATTGAGGGTGTCTGAAATATGTCTTTGTTCTTAAGCAATTACAGAAAAGAAATAACTGGTTTCATTTTTTTCTTAGGGAGGTGCTGCTGATGCATATAGCCAACACGCCTGCAGAGATGTAAGCTGGTTATATATGTATTTGCTGATTGTCTACTCCTATGCTTCTTAACTCATCTCCTTGTTGTAAATAGCATTTGATTCAATTCTGCAGAGGTATATTATTCTTCCCTACATATATTAAGGGGAACGGTGGGTGATAGTCTGAGGTATTATTCTGAGATTAAAAACCAAAATTAAAAGGCATTACATTGTCACTTCCTCAAAGTGTAATCACTTATCTTATAGTGGCTACTCATCACTTACTATAAATGCTTAATTTGTTAGCCTATTAAAATGTCAGAATTCTTACCGCATAATGCTTTTTATCTGTTAGAGTAATTGTCTTTTGATACTGCATATTGTGCAATATTATTTGGGTTGTTTTACAATCTTTGTGCGTTAAACCAATAATTCTTTAATTAGTAGAGAAAATTCTATTGTTATTTATTTAATTTTCACCTGAAAACAGATTTATTTTAAAATCTAACATATGTGCCATTTTTAAAATCATGAAAGCAAGTAAAAAAATCATGTGCTTAACTTTAAATACATCATTAGTTATATTAATTCCTACATATTAAACATATTTAGTGTTTGTTTAATATGTAAATGTAAACTGTATTTGTGATACAGCAACATTAATCTTATGACTATAGTAGAATGTTTGAAATTTTTTACTTCAGTTACCTTTAAGCAGCTTCAGTATATTTTAGTATTGCTGTAGATTTGTCTAGATGAAATCAGTTTGATTTGAAGTGTACATCCTCTAGGGAAAAAAGTGATGACTTCTAGATATAATTATTGTACAAATAAATACCTGATTTATATTTTGATTTCAGAGTGCATCCTCATCTGGTAGTGGTCTTACCTATGGTCAGGTAACTATGTGCTTTCCAAGATATTTTCAGTTTCCTATGCTATTCAGAAACTAAGCAGTTATGCCCAGATTTTATGAAACAATAATAAAATTCATGGAAGGGGATAAAGGAGGACTGTCTTCAAATGTTTAAATAATAATCCTATCTGGAAATAACTTCAGTGGATGAGTTATGTTTAGTGTATGTTGTAATATCAACTTTGTTAGAAGTTCTTCTGTTTTGCACAGAAACTAAATTATATTTATTCTGTAAATGAACACTAGTAACTTTTATTATGATTTTCCAAAATTCAGTGCTTTCTTTGATAGTTACTAAGAATTTAAAGTATTTTTTGTGGTTTTTGCCTATGCAATTGTACATATGGGTTGATGAAATGGAAAACATCACTGCACGTTATTTTATGCTTCATTTAAAACATTTCTATTCTTATGGTGCAGCCTATTTATTCGAGTTTATATTTCAACGGTAAGGTTTTTCATTTTGGGGGATGGGTCCTGGAGTATGGGTTGGTTTATTTTTTGATGAAATTAGAAGAGATTAATTATTCTTTTCTATCAACAGTTTCCTTTTATTATAGAAAATACCCAATTTGATGTTAGGTGAAACATTTGCAGCTTTTACACAGTGCAGTGTGAAACCAAGGGTTTGTAGAAAAAAAACAAAAAACAACAACCAGTTGATTTATTTCAGTTGTTTAATTATTAATTGCCGGTACACTAATATTTTTCTTCAGAATTTTGTTCTGTATGGCACTTTGGGGTAACAGCATTAGCTATAATGATCTTGTAGAAAATTGTGCTGTAGTTAATTTGTCATACATTTACCTAAGCAAAAAATGTATTCTGTATTCTTTACAGTCTGTCGCTTCAAGCAGTTCAGATTCCAGTAAGAAGGTAGGCACTCCTTTTCCTAAGAAAAAGTTCTTAGAGTTGTAACTTGGCATGATGCCTTTTATTTCAGTGGTATTACAGTTCCTTTTAGCAGTTAAGACTTTTTCAAAGTTTTAATCCGGATTGATTCATATGGTTTGAATCAGTTTGGTTCTTGGATGCCTTATACTAACTAGCTGTGCTATGGTGGCTTTTCTTGATAGATGACTTAACTGCGTATAAAATAAAATTTCATACATGTTTATGGGGACTTGTTTTTAAAAAGTTAAGATAGTGATTGTGATGTAATTAAGACTCTTAAGGATATAGATTATGTAATTATTTTTCAGATGGGGCTGGAGAATGAGTGTGACTCAAAGCAAGTGAAATCAATAGATTTAATTTGATTCATGATATTTACATATTCCTCTCAGTTCAGTCCCCAGGAAGCACAGGGCTAATACTATAGTGTGTTCCATAAACACACAGTGTACCTGTTTATGTCCTCAAAGATGGGTTTTTTTCATTTTAGTTTACCATTGTTTTAAGAATTCAAAACATACTGATAGATTATTCTTTTTAATAACTTAGTTTTAAAAACTTAATTCTTCTCCTTATTCTGCTTATTTCATACTAGAATTCTTTACTTCTTACTACTGATAGCACCAACTCTTCTTTTCCTTTTTACACCACTGGATAACAAAACTGTTTTCACTTTAAAAAAAAAAAAGTTAAAGGAAAAAAAAAAAGCTTTTAATAAAAGAACATTAAATCCTAAAACAAAAGATACTACTATTTCATTTGGCTTTTTTTTTTTAATAAGGAACTCAATATTAAGCCTTCTTTTAGCATAATACTGAATAAAGAGAAAAGAAATTGATTGTCCAGTTTGGGGTGGAAAATTGAAGATCAAAAAGGATACATAGTGTATGGCACAATACATGAAATCCTGCTTCTGCTGCTGTAGCAATAGAGTCATTGTGTGACTGGGAGCAAGTCTTTTATCTCCTTATAATCTTATGCAAATCATGTATACATATATATTAATTATTCTTTGCTTGGTAATGTGCATTAAAAATTTTTATAAAGATAGTTTCTTTATAAAAGTGATCATCCATAGCATTATTATCAGACTTTGTAAATTTAGAGAATTCAGTATTCTTCAATTTCCTAACATATACTATTATTTAAATAAATTCTATGATGAGTAAACAGCTTTCTCTGATTTCTCTATAGGTGGTGGTCATTGCCAACAGCAACCCTTTTCCACCTGTGGTAAGCAGTTTTTCTCTACAACACTCAGAATTTTGACTCAAAAAGCTTTCAAATATCTACATGCTTAATTTGTAAGAAAGACTCCTGGTGTATGGAGACAACTCTTTGGCAGGCAGGGTTTACCCTATGTGCATAATTATCTTGAGGGAAAGCCAGTAGTAAGATATGATTCCATGACTGCTGTTAGTATTTGCAGAGAGACTGGATTAGCTGCAGATTCCAGGCCTCTCAATGCATACAGCCTCTGTGTTCCTGAATAGTTCTGATTTTCTGTTTCTATTGCAATGTCCTTTTGTAAAGTCACTTCAACTTTCTTTTTTAAACTATTATCTTTCCACTTTGCTTGCTTGGCACTGACAGAGTCAGCCAAAAGTAAGTTTAGCTTTAAGGTGGTTAAAGTGAGTTTCTATGATGTAACATTTGATACATACGTTTTTCTGATGTCTAGTTTCTAATCAAACATATTGTTGTTGTTCTAACCTAAATGAAGATTAAGATGTGTTTGTTCTATGCTATCTTTTCCTTGCTTTCACATTTGGTTGTGTATTGCATCCAAAAGATAGGGCCCTTTTTCTGCTGCAATTTTCTGTTGGTGCAAAATAATTAAAGATTGTTTTGTTTTATTTGCAGCGTCATACCTACCCTCAGGTAAGCATACTTTTTTCTTATGATTTGTAGAATAGTAGTATAGTTCTGACAGGATCAAACCAGTTGCCTCAGGATGGTGTTTGCTACCCTTTCACATTTGTCCCTCATGTCCCAAAGTTCAGCAAACAAATAGCTGGATCGGGAATTGAATTTGTATGTGGTGGTGTATGTCCAGTGCAGGTGACAGTGGGACAGGCTGGAGGGATGATGATGTCTTAGCTTCAGTCACTGCACTTGGCAAAGCCAAGCTGACTGGTAGTACAAAAAGGGTATAGCCTGTGCTCTCCTGCTCTCCAGATAAGCTGTAATAGAAGCAAATGCAAGTGTAGGAAATTACTTAGTAGGGTCAGGCTGCCTCTTAAATCTTTCAGAGCTGAGAATAAACTGGTTTAGTCTAAGTGTTAAGAATTTGATATTCAGTACATTAGATGTATGACTTTTCCCTTTATTCTACCAAGCAATATAGTACAACTTCGTATTTTCTATTTAACTGCATTGCATTTATACAAGTCAAATTAAATGTTCTTGTGGTTTTTTGGTTTTGTTTTTTTTCAGAGTTTGGGAAGTTCTGCTACTAGGATCATAATACAGGTAGACATTCTTTCTCCATTATATTTGAGTTTTAATCAAAGCCCTGTCCCAGTAAACTAAATAATGATTCATCTCTTTGGGAATAAATAAGTATGGATAATTTATGGTTACCTTAGACATCCACAAACTACAGTGGTGGAGTAGAATGTTTCTAGGTTAGAGAAAAGTGGATATCCTACTTGGTTGCTGATTAAAGACCAATGAAGCAGTTTCCTACAGCCATAAAATATTAAAAACTCTGCTTCTTCCATACTGCTCTCAAAATTTGCAAAATTTAACCATCTCAACCTGCTCAGGAAGGTAGATGGAATTCTAGAACTTAAGCTTGAATGTTATTTGATATTAAATCAAATATGCAGAGTTCCATGTTCATTTAAACAGTCTGGTTTTTAATGGAAACAACTAGTGCAGCATTATATTTTTTAAAATCCTGCTTAGTTAGTGCTAAGGTGAACTTTTGTTTGCTGTTGTATTAGTAACATTGCTTCTTGATAATGAGGCACTTGGAAAGTTGATTACAATCCAGACTCATTAAGAGCATAGTTGTATTATGAATATCAGGCATATTTTTTCTGAATCCTTTGCAATTTTAACCTACCTACCACTCTTCACGGTGTAGGCTTTCCTTCCTTCACATGTTAGTCCTTCGACTGTTACAACAAATTCTCACTTTCATTGAAATATCAGTAGTAGGTCACCCCAGCTGAAATTTGTCTTTTGAAAATCATTGCTTTCAAAATGTATAGCATTAGATTCTTCCATAACTAGTGATGAATGCTGGCAGAGAAAGGAATTAGATTTCCATGTTATTTCAATTCTGAATTTAAATGTATAATGCTTTGATTACACAGGTTAAATATTTACAATGCATATATATTAAAAACTCAAACTGAAGACCATTTGATTGCTCTCATTATCCATGTACTGCATGGGAATAGAAAGATTTTCTGCAGTGACTTTTCCTTTGGTTAAATTCTAACTGTGGCTTTTCCAGTTCCTGTTTTGACAAAGCCTTTGTTGAAAGTTTGTTGTGCTCATTCATGAAAAAATCAATCATAATATGAACATAAATGGCTATGGGTTTAATGGCAATTCGCCTGATTCATTTGAAGGGCAGAATTATTTAAATTCAGTTGAAATATGACAATATGACACTATGATGTATTATATGATGAATTTTCATTAAGAAAATGACATCAAGATGTATAAATACTTTTAGCACCTTATTTATGAAGGGTCTTTATATACGGAAGTATTGAACATTGTAGCATGTAGAGATGGCATAAATAAGGAACAGGCATAAGGAACTCTTTCTGGCTTTCAAACTTTCTAGTTGATATAAGGAGAGAGTTACTTCTTGACATGTCCTAATATGTAAGCAATTCCTCTTAAAAATAAATGACTGGTTTTTTTGTTCCTGAGTAGGGTGGACAAAGACAGCAAGGCAGCAGCAGCAGTAGTACTTATGTTCAGGTAAGTGAACTTAAAAAGCACTAGAAATATTCCTGTCAACTTCGCTAAAAGAGGGCCAGCATAAATTAGAAATAAATGATTTCCTGCATTTTAAAATGTATCTCACTGAGTGCAGATATTTGTATTTCTCTGATTTTTGTTCATAAAATTGTCATCTGCTACTGGTGTTCAACCAGTCACACATGGAAATACAATTATAAGCATTCCAAACAAAAATAGTTGAAGCGAAATAACTGTATTCCACTCAATGTGCCCTCTAAAAGGTGCATAAAAGTTATGGTACTGAGAGGAAGTTATTCTAGGCTAAGTATCACACCATAAATCCATACTGGTAGATTCAGACCCCACATATATTTCCGGAAGTTGTGAAGAATAGTTGCTTACCCATATCAAGAACAATGGAGAATCATGACTGCAGACCTATGTGCAATGTCATACAGGAGATAAAGCTACTTGTGTGAAAAACAAGTGTGTGAATTTAACAAATGCTAACAAAGTATGTTGCAGAGTGAAAAGTGAGAATAGCCATAGTATGAACTCAAGTATGAAGGTTCTTCAGATTTCCTCCACTTTGGGGGCCAGCGGTGGAGCCAAATGTCTGTCAATATTCTCTGTACCACTACAGGCAACCAGGAAAATGTTTAACAAGGGTAGGTATGACTTCTAGAGACCAAAGCCACAGGGAGGTCAGCACACAACATCACGAATACTCAACATGCATGTGGTTGGCAGTCTGTTTCAATTCATGGCATTTGCTGAGGAGGGCAAACTGCTGCATAGATGGTAGCGTACTGCTCTGTCTCCTTAGGCTCAGGAAGAAGCTCTTCCTTCTGGGGAAACCTTTGTGCAGCTGTATTTCCATAAACATTATGCTCTTTATAGAAGTCTCTTTGTCAAGGTTCTAATGATCTTCTCTTCTTTCAAAGGGCTCCCAAGGCAGCCAGTCCTATGGCCAGGTGAGACTTTTCTGCTGAAATGTACTGAGCTTTTCTGTAGGAGCCTGCCTGGGAAAGGGACTTTGGCGTTTGGTTGGGTTTTTCCCCTTCTTGGTGTTGCTGAGTGGTCCTTGATTTTGGTTCATACCAGTGAATTACTATGAAGGAAAGAGAATATAGTACAGAGGAACTTTTAGTGGAAATGGGCTTTTCTGTCGCAGCTGTGCCAAAAGTACAGCTTTGTTTGAAAATGAGTTTTTGCCTTTCTTAAAGGGCTACCAGCCTCAAGGTGGCAGTTCCTATGGCCAGGTAAGCATCAGTCAGTACACATTGATTGAGAAAATGGAGTGCCATGGCACTGCCAAAGCACTTAGCAGTCACTCAGGAGTTGAACTTTAAAGGACGTTTTCTCTGAAAGTGTCTATTCTCACACTCAAAATGTATCCACGTTTGTCTGGAATCCCCACACGTGCAATCATCATGCTCAGCATCATTGTGAGGGCCAGGAGGAAGCCCAGGCTCTTCACGCTGCCCAGCAGCCGAGCTTTAGAGTGTAGTTGCTTGCTTCTGCTAATGCAGGATGGATCCCTTACAAAAGGGAAGTAACTGAATGGTGTCCTTGTTGTAGGGTGGGCCAGGTTACTCGGGCAGCAGCAGTTCTTATGGCCAGGTAAGCCAACTGGATATCCTGTACCGAGTTCTTCACTGATCTCTCTGTGACCAGTATGACTGGCAGATTCTGGGAGCGATATTTCCTTTGGTAGTCTGTGTCTCAATTTGATTCATGGCTTTTGCTGAGAGGAGAGCAATCTGCTGCACAGATACTAGCATATAGTTGTCTCTAGGCTCCAAAAGAGGGGTTTTTTGAGAGGGAAACTCTTGTGCAGCTGTATTTCCATAAACGTTATGCTCTTTGTAGAAGCCTCCTTGTCAAGGCCCTAATGATTTTATCTTCTCTTCTTTCAAAGGGCTCCCAAGGCAGCCAGTCCTATGGCCAGGTGAGACTTTTCTGCTGAAATGTACTGAGCTTTTCTGTAGGAGCCTGCCTGGGAAATGGACTTTGGTGTTTAGTTGGGTTTTTTCCCCTTCTTGGTGTTGCTGAGTGTTCCTTGCTTTTGGTTCGTACCAGTGAATTACTGTGAAGGAAAAAAACACAGTACAGAGGAACTTTCAGTGGAAATGGGCTTTTCTGTCGCAGCTGTTCTAAGACTACAGCATTATTTATAAATGAGGTTTTGTCTTTCTTAAAGGGCTACCAGCCTCAAGGTGGCAGTTCCTATGGCCAGGTAAGCATCAGTCAGTATTTAGCACTTGAGAAAGTGGAGTGCCTGGCACTGCAAATGGTAGTAGATTTTACATGGGGTTTTTACAGTTTATATTGAGTTATAAAAAAAAAAAAAAAGGAAATAAATCTCTGAATTCCTTTGAAAATTTTTATTGTGAAAATGACAGTTGTCTTTTTAATGGATATCTGCAGGAAGCATCATTTTTCATTGCTACGTGATCTTTTCCATGGGTATGGAGGTTTAAAATTCATGGTAGAAATAGTCAGTTTGGTGCTGTTCCTGTTCCAGTTGATTTACATGACACATTTCTAGTCATTTCTTCACTGTCTCCTTTGTACTCAGTACAAACAGTGTTGAGGAGTTATAGAACACTGGCTCAGGTCCTCAGCTGAAGACATATTTTCTTAGAGTCTGCAGCTGATGAACATTTACCTTCCTTTACTGTTTCTATGTGAATTAAAGTGTCCCTAAGATAGCTATGAAGTTTTTGCCTCTATTTTCTCTCAGAGGAACAGAATTGTGCGACTGGGGGTCACCAAAAATACAAATATAGGAAATTAGTATTCACCTCCCATTAGCCATCTTAGCCTAGTGTTTGAGAAACACCAAGCAAAAGAAACAAAATAAGAAAATGTTGTATCCCTTCTGTGTCCTAGAAAGCCTTCATAAGACTAGAGTCTTGTCTAAGACAGTTGTACAACTACTCTATGATGGTAATATGAGAAATACAGTGTGATCAGCTATTCATCCAGAACAAGAAATATCAGAATAATTCTAGTTCAGCAGCAGAGTCTTATTCTGGGGGGTTTTTTCACACTAAGAGTAACTTGAGAAGCATATTGTTTCACCAATATGATAATTATGAATGAATAATTCCTTTCTTACAGGGCTACCAGCCTCAAGGGAGCAGTTCCTATGGCCAGGTAAGCATCAGTCAGTCACCAGTCTACCAGATGCTAGCGTATTGTTTTGCCTCCTTAGGCTCAGGAAGAGGCTTTTTCTGGGAGGGACACCCTTGAGTAGCTATTTTCCCATAAACGTTATGCTCTTTGTAGAACCTTCCTTGTCAAGGTCCTAATGATCTTCTCTTTTTTTTAAAGGGCTCCCAAGGCAGCCAGTCCTATGGCCAGGTGAGACTTTTCTGCTGAAATGCACTGAGCTTTTCTGTAGGAGCCTGCCTGGGAAATGGGTTCTAGTTGGGTTTTTTCCCCTTCTTGGTGTTGCTGAGTGGTCCTTGATTTTGGTTTGTACCAGTGAATTACTGTGAAGGAAAGAGAATATAGTACAGAGGAACTTTTAGTGGAAATGGGCTTTTCTGTCGCAGCTGTGCCAAAAGTACAGCTGTGTTTGAAAATGAGCTTTTTTGCCTTTCTTAAAGGGCTACCAGCCTCAAGGTGGCAGTTCCTATGGCCAGGTAAGCATCAGTCAGTACACATTGATTGAGAAAATGGAGTGCCATGGCACTGCCAAAGCACTTAGCAGTCACTCAGGAGTTGGACTTTAAAGGACATTTTCTCTGAAAGTGTCTATTCTCACACTCAAAATGTATCCACGTTTGTCTGGAATCCCCACACGTGCAATCATCATGCTCAGCATCATTGTGAGGGCCAGGAGGAAGTCCAGGCTCTTCACGCTGCCCAGCAGCCGAGCTTTAGAGTGTAGTTGCTTGCTTCTGCTAATGCAGGATGGATCTCTTACAAAAGGGAAGTAACTGAATGGTGTCCTTGTTGTAGGGTGGGCCAGGTTACTCGGGCAGCAGCAGTTCTTATGGCCAGGTAAGCCAACTGGATATCCTGTACCGAGTTCTTCACTGATCTCTCTGTGACCAGTATGACTGGCAGATTTTTGGGAGTGGTATTTTATTTGGCAGTATCTGTCTCGTTTCAATTCATGGCCTTTGCTGAGAGAAGAGCAGTCTGCTGCGCAGATGGCAGCCTACTGCTCTGTCTCCTTAGGCTCAGGAAGAAGCTCTTCCTTCTGGGGAAACCTTTGTGCAGCTGTATTTCCATAAACATTATGCTCTTTATAGAAGTCTCTTTGTCAAGGTTCTAATGATCTTCTCTTCTTTCAAAGGGCTCCCAAGGCAGCCAGTCCTATGGCCAGGTGAGACTTTTCTGCTGAAATGTACTGAGCTTTTCTGTAGGAGCCTGCCTGGGAAAGGGACTTTGGCGTTTGGTTGGGTTTTTCCCCTTCTTGGTGTTGCTGAGTGGTCCTTGATTTTGGTTCATACCAGTGAATTACTATGAAGGAAAGAGAATATAGTACAGAGGAACTTTTAGTGGAAATGGGCTTTTCTGTCGCAGCTGTGCCAAAAGTACAGCTTTATTTGAAAATGAGTTTTTGCCTTTCTTAAAGGGCTACCAGCCTCAAGGTGGCAGTTCCTATGGCCAGGTAAGCATCAGTCAGTACACATTGATTGAGAAAATGGAGTGCCATGGCACTGCCAAAGCACTTAGCAGTCACTCAGGAGTTGAACTTTAAAGGACGTTTTCTCTGAAAGTGTCTATTCTCACACTCAAAATGTATCCACGTTTGTCTGGAATCCCCACACGTGCAATCATCATGCTCAGCATCATTGTGAGGGCCAGGAGGAAGTCCAGGCTCTTCACGCTGCCCAGCAGCCGAGCTTTAGAGTGTAGTTGCTTGCTTCTGCTAATGCAGGATGGATCTCTTACAAAAGGGAAGTAACTGAATGGTGTCCTTGTTATAGGGTGGGCCGGGTTACTCGGGCAGCAGCAGTTCTTATGGCCAGGTAAGCCAACTGGATATCCTGTACCGAGTTCTTCACTGATCTCTCTGTGACCAGTATGACTGGCAGATTCTGGGGGCGATATTTCCTTTGGTAGTCTGTGTCTCAATTTGATTCATGGCTTTTGCTGAGAGGAGAGCAATCTGCTGCACAGATACTAGCATATAGTTGTCTCTAGGCTCCAAAAGAGGGGTTTTTTGAGAGGGAAACTCTTGTGCAGCTGTTTTCCATAAATATTATGCTCTTTGTAGAAGCCTCCTTGTCAAGGCCCTAATGATTTTATCTTCTCTTCTTTCAAAGGGCTCCCAAGGCAGCCAGTCCTATGGCCAGGTGAGACTTTTCTGCTGAAATGTACTGAGCTTTTCTGTAGGAGCCTGCCTGGGAAATGGACTTTGGTGTTTAGTTGGGTTTTTTCCCCTTCTTGGTGTTGCTGACTGTTCCTTGTTTTTGGTTCGTACCAGTGAATTACTGTGAAGGAAAAAAACACAGTACAGAGGAACTTTCAGTGGTAATGGGCTTTTCTGTCGCAGCTGTTCTAAGACTACAGCATTATTTATAAATGAGGTTTTGCCTTTCTTAAAGGGCTACAGGCCTCAAGGTGGCAGTTCCTATGGCCAGGTAAGCATCAGCCAGTCACATGAATGTGATGTTCCCATACATATATTTAATATTCTGTGGTTTGTTTTTTGTAATAATATAGGAATTTGTCATTATAAGTAAGAGTTGTGAACTTTTTTTTGTATGCGTCTGGGAACAACAGTGTCATTGAAGAAGCTCTTTCCCATATATTAAGGAGTGCATGCAGGTGTCGACTTTTTGATGCACTATAATATTCACCATGCACATTACTTTACAGGAAAGTTCACAGTAGCTGGTCTTCTACCTTTTAAGTAGTCAGGCAGCTAAAGCTCTTTAAAATTTATTTCTGTATTTTAAATGGAGAAAAGGAATATTTAGATTACTGAGCTGCTCTTTTTTTTCAATCAGGGTGGATCTGCTTCTTCAGGTGGCAGCAGTGGTTGTGGAAAAGTAAGTCCTCTTTCTCCTATTTGAAAGCTACACCCAGCTTTCTTTGTAGTAGTAACATATTTTTTGATAACTTATGTGATGTTTGTTAGTTGGAATCTTTTTTTTTCACTGTAACATAGATTTATGTAGCACAGAGATCAAGAAAGTCTGATATTGTTGATCACTCTAATCAAAACTAAGTGTCGTCTCCCATGTAGTGTTACACACAGAAGACAGACAAGCAGTGATTCATTGTCTGCTCAGTAAACAGATAAAATCTTTGCTTGGGAATGATTTTTGGATGCTGCACTATTTAGTTCCTATAGGAAGCAATAGGATCAGAGAGCGGCTCCTGTGGAATGAGAATTAGATTAATAGTTTTCAACTTGGTTCCATTTCAACTTCTGTATCCCTACAACAGTGTAAAGATAGTGTCTTCAATGATGACATCCCAGGTGGAAGGGTTGTAGTTGAGGCCACAGTAGTAAACCTATAGTCAAATACATATATTGGGGAAAGCAAAAAACTTAAAGATAAGTATAAATACAGAAACTTTTAGCAGAAGTATTTAGCAGAAATATTGGGATTGGTATGAGTTACATATGAATGGAAATGCATGTGAAAGCATTGTAAGAAGCAGTGCAAGGATGCAGTTAAGAGTAATGAAACTGATAAACCCTGAAGAATCTGTTACTACCACCAAAGCTGTATCTCAGGTTGACTTACCAACAGAAGACCTGTGCTCTAATACTGGGAGGGTGACAACCAGGGTAGAACTCATTGTGTCATTGTGTTATCCCAACGGGAAGACTGACTGTAGCCAAATTATACCCAAAACAGGAAAATGAAAGGCATTGGGCAGCAGCCCTGCCTAAGTTCTATGATGGGTGAATCTAGCAAGATTCTGAGGTAGGCAGTCACACAACAGTAACTGTTGATTCCTAAAAGGACTGTCCAAAAAAAACCCTGCTCCATCTTACCAATCAAGAGGAACTAGGATGATACAGAGAGATATCAATTGCCAGCCTACATCACTTTCCATGTGCCATACAAATAGTCCTGCTTTGATCATCTGTGTCCATGTGTCTTGGCACTTGTGGATATAGGAGTATAAGAATGACAGAGGGTAAAGCAACAGACTTAAAGGGTTAAATAAAACTAAAATAATCTTATGTAAAGTTTTATGTTGAGTTTTGTTACACTAATTCTCACATAAGGAATTTTAAGAAAGCTAATTACTTTGCAAGAAAATGAAAATTTCGGCATTTACCTTTTGTTTTTTTGCTTTTTAACAGGGGGTTTCATATGATAGCAATCCCTGCCACCAGGTAAATGGCCTTCCTCCTCTGATTTTAAGATGCATCCAAAACTAGTTTTGCCACTAACTCAATTATAACAACTTCAGATTCATAGATGTAATCTTAACAATTATGAGATTAGAACACACTATCTTTGTATACACAGGAGTTTGGAGTCTTTCCCCTCTGATCTATGCTTACTACGTTAGAAATTGTATCTATATTGTGTATCTGCCTCTGCTCCTTATTCCTTCTAAGCAAGTATTGTAACTTCAATAAAAATAATCTATAATAAGTGTCTAATGTATGCACAATTTGTGTCTAATTTACAGGGTGGATCACAGGGTGGTCAGGTAGGTAGCTCTTTTTTATCCATTTGGGAAAAGATTTTAAGCAGTTCTAATCCAGAGTATAGTTTTCAGGCTCATGAGGGTATAGACTCTTGCAGAGTCTCCTGAGCTCCAGCCTGTAACTCATTCTCTTCAAATGTAATTTTTTAATCAGTCCTGAAATTCCACTTACATAGGAAGAACTCAGCAACCTAAAAAAACTAACTCTGTGGATTCTGATGAAATTCAGTCTCCAGCATTATAACTATTGCTGTTTTGTTTTCACAGGGCGGATCATACTCCTCACAAAACTATGGTGGTAGCCAAGTAAGTAGAGATTATTATTTCCTCTGAGGTTTTACTTCACACTCATTCCATGATGGCTGATCAATATCTGATCCGCAATACTGAGGTATTAATTTTAATTTATTTTTTGTTAGCAGAGTGGATCATCATACTCACAAAATTATGGTGGCAACAAGGTAAGTAGGCCACAATATTCTTCTAGTGAGGATTTTCATCATATCTGATAAGTTATCTAGGTATCTAGAAAGTTGTATTTGTTCAAAGGAATCCCAGGCAATTGTTTATTCCAGCTTTACAGCCCCCCAACAAAATCAGTTTCTTCTGAAGTAGCATTTATATTTCTTTATAGGGTGCATCCTTCTCACAAAACTATGGTGGTGGCCAAGTAATGCCCTGTTTCCCTACTTGTACATCACTTCATACAAGCTCTAGCCTCTGCTCAAAATCAATTTTTTTGTATTGTAATTTTCTCTGATTTTGTTTTGTTTGTTTGTTTTAAAGGGTGGATCGTACTCCTCAGACACCTATTATGATGGTCAGGTAACTAGTTCTTTCTTTCTCCTGCTTATATATTATTCTACACTAATCTTTGTAGTCCCTGCATCATCTTTCTCAAAGATGTAAAAAAACATAATAGTTTCTATAGCCTTTTTGGTTTGGACCAGTTTTGGCTTTTTTCTTTACTGAAGAATGAAATGTTCCCTGTAAGCAATTGTTGCAGACGTGTATTTGGCTCTTTATTTTCCTCCTAAAGAGTGTATTTTAATATAACTCAGCTTTTTCTTTCCATGAGCCTCAATACTGTCTTGCAAAGTACAACACTAAATTGTATGTCTAACAATCCATTTTTGTAAGTAAATAACTGGTATCTGATATCCTTCTAGGATTCACAAGATTTCTCAGATGATAATCCTAATGCCTGTGATGATGTGAGTATATTTTCTCTAATATATTTTAATCACAACATTTTTCATGAAGATGGCAAAATATTGCACTGCTTGTTGCAGTCTTGTGAGCAGAATGATCCAGAAAGAAAGTTGAGTTCCCACACTAATAGCTGTTTCAACAACTGCATGTTTTTCTTACTGAAAATTGTCATGTGTTTACAGCTACATTTTGTGCTTTTAAATGCATTTAACTTGATGAAATTAAGTAGGATTGTTCAGCCTGGCAAAGAGGAGGCTCTGGGGAGATCTTTCAGCGGCCTTCCAGTTTCTGAAGACATCCTACAAGAAAGCTGGAGAGGGGAAAATAAATCCTGTAGGCAAGCTTTAAATATATACAATGAAAGAGAAAGGATAGAGTGGTAGATATTCCACTGCTTTTCTTGTTACATTTCTACCAATCTACAGTTGCTATTAAAATGTTTTTCAGACTGGAATGGTAGGATTTCAAAGTAATTTAAGCAAGGCTGTGGAAGATGTGGCAACAAATTATTTTTATTATGTCTGTATGTAGTATCAGAAAGAATCAGGTTTCTGTAGGCTTACTGTATTTAAATATTTCTTAAAGAAGGAAATAATTTATTCTTTTCCAGAATGACACTACCTATAGTGCCAACAGTCGGGTAAGTACATTCTTTTTCTTCTGCAGTATTCAAATTATTTTGATTAATGACAGTGTTAGTAACTGAACTCTTCTACATGAGACCTGTGGACCTCTAATTGTAGTGTATGAATGCTTTATAATACCCTTCAAAAAGTTAATTTAAGAGTGAGATATTTGATGATATATTTCTCTGTAGTTAGTCCCTTCTAGCCATTCTCAAGGCTGCTAAACAATTATTTTAAACTGTCTAATACTTCTAACACAATTTATTGTAGTATATGCACTTTGACTGGATAATTATTTGGGAATTAAACATCTGTGTACATGAAGCATGTAGCCACCTCAAGCATTTTCCACTTGTTCTAATTTAAACTTTTATATATGCTAGTATTGGAAAGTAATATTTAATACTTTAAACATTTAATAACAGTTATACTTTCTTTGTCAAGACTTTCCATCTCCTCTACAAGCAGAAACTGTGATTGACATGGATAGCTCATGACCAAGCAAATATACTGTTGTGTAAATGAATGGCACTTTTCTGTACTTCTTTCTGTTCCTAGAAAAGCTTTTTCCATCTGTTACTGCCATCTAGAGTAACCTTCTGTTACCAGCTACTTGCCTTCAGTTGTCAGCCGCATACTTTACTGCTATTTTTCCTCTCTAGTTCTTTAGTACTGCACCAAAAATGTGTATAAGGAAGCAAGGAGGCCTTCTGAAAAAATCTTTTGGTTTTGCTTGTATTTACATTGAATGCATTGCATTAGGTTTAATGCAAAAGCTTCTGCAAAAAAAACATCCTTCAGCAGCAAACCCTGTTTAAGAGTCTCCTCTTTTCCTTCTTTGTTCTTCTTGCGTATCGCTATCCAGTGTGTATTGCTAGACTTCATTGTAAAAGAGTTTGCTTCTAAATCTTCTCACAAAGAAGGGTGGGGGAATGTTACAAAAAAAAAAAAACAAACAACAAATTTGTTATACAGATTGTTCTCTAAATGACAGTAGTTCTGCTGAGGGAGACTCTGCTAGGCAGGAACTTCTAACAAAGGAGTGATAAGGTGAAAACCGATGAAGAATATGCTTTTTAAGACTCTTAATGATAGTAAAATGATATCTTTGGCATAGCATAGCTGATGGCAGATTGCAGAACTCCTGAGAAACTGACAAAAATTCAGGTGATGATCTTGACACAAACTTTGCTTTTTTTACTACATCCATTACAGATAATTAATTCAATTTACTTCAAAGTGGAATCACCTTTTGAATATACTGTAGACATAGCTTCATAAAGAAACTGTTTTATACTTTCACAATTTCACACTGAATTGTGAAAAAAAATACTAAAGAAAGTGAGACCTTGCTGCCCCACTGTTTAGTAGGTGTGTTTTATAGTGCAGTTAAGTCTGAATTTTGTATTGATTCCAATGGAATAGGCTGATGTGGTTTGCATTCCTATTTGTACAATATGAGGGTTCTGGCAGATAGATGACACTCTCCTCTCTTGCTCCAAAGCTAGTCTGTCAATCTTAATTACTTCCTTTTTTTTCCAAATAACTCCAACACAATATTTTCCACTGTGTTATTTAGTGAATGTGAGGTCAGTTCACTGGACATTGCCACCTTGACAAGTTTAGGTAGATTTTTGCTGAAAGTATTTCGGGTGGATGACTGCATTGATTAAGTAATAACTGATTTCTGGCTCCTTTACAGAGTTCTGGTTGTGCAAAGAAGAAAGTTGTTGCCAGAGTAAGTAATTTTTTTTAAAATTTATTTTTTACTGTTTGTAGGATTTTCACCCTAGCTGTACCTAATTTGTCCCAGTTATTTCCCTAATTATGTTTTCCCTAATTAATATTCTCCTATTTAAGGAAAAGGTAAAATAAAATAGCTTGGCTATTTGCTCTTTGGGTGAATTTACTTTAAAGGAAGTGTGCATATACATATACGCGCACACACACACACATATATATATGAAAAAAGGACATGAAAATCCTACTATGAGGCACAGGGCAGCTCAAATTCCTGTTCTTCAAGAAGCACATACAGAGTTGCTCCAAACTACAGTTAAAATTAAATTAGTGTCATACAAACAGAGGACAGCTGAAATTTTAGCTGAAGTAAGATAGAATAATGTTTGGTAATTCATTGTGCATGTTGTGGAGGAGATACAGATATATGTATTGAATAGCTTCAAGTCAGACTCAGCAGTAGCCTATAAAAATGATGTAAAAATAAATTTTATTTTATAATAAGGCATTCCTGCTCAATGTATGTATTGACAGGTTTGGAGTTGTTGTAAATAAATAATATGGAAAAAAAGAAAGTGTGTCACTGATCATAGAGTTTTCATCTCCAAATAGTAAATGTCTTTATTTTTTTACAGGATACATCACATGTTTTGAGCAGAAGAGACTATGATGTCCAGGTAAACCATTCTTTTTCTGAACTACTGCTGGTGTTACAGCTCCTTGGTGTATTACCTACAAAAACGGGAATAAGGATCTAGTTTCCACAACAGAGTATTCTATTTAGGGTTAGGTAGTTCTTTCCCAATAGAACTATGTATTTTAACTTATTACCCTTACAGAAAAATGAGTAATTTCTTGTTTCTTCACAGAATGAGTCTTCTACTTCAAATAGCAGCCACACTAATGTCCAGGTAATAACAGGATGCCTACTGCATGATCTTATTGCAAGGAGCTTTCTGAGAAATTATTTTTCATTTCTGAAAATTAGGTTCCACTAATTTATCTGTTGTGCGGGTTGCTATTTTGATTTGGTAGCATTTTACCTGTAATGTTATAATTTTGTACAATTGTAAATAATGATAATTGGCCTAGAATATACTGTCTCCTCGCCTCCTTCACTCCACTAAGCAGGTAAGCATTGCAGGTGTTTCTTTCCATAACATTTTGTAAAAGTTGTTTGCAAAACACAAAGTAAATAGTTTTAGAATCGTTTTTAAGAAACAGTCCTGCTCTACTGAAGGTAATGGCCAGGTATATAATTTTGTTTCATTTGGAATTTGGTAACAAGATACATCTTGGTGATTATGTTCTTCTGGTTAAAAAAAAAAAACTTTCATGGTCTGTAGACTTATGTACTGCTGCAGCAGTGTATATGTTATAGAATTATGTGAAATTTAACTGATCCAGAGTGGCACCTGATTCTATTTTTCTTAATATTTTGTACTATATTGGTACCCATCAGCTTCCCAGAGATCTGGAATCCCACTATGCCCAGCATTATGTAGATGTAACACTGCAATAGCCCTCTGTCTCAGAGGATTTGAAGTCTAATTCAGTAGTAGAGTCAGATCTCTGAGCTCCAGAGAGTAACGGTTTTCTTAATTCGTTTTCCTGGTACCTTTTCCCTATGTATTGTGTCCAGTTACTAATTGAGTTTCATCCAAATTTATGTTTTCACAATGATTCAGACAGAGAGTTCTGAACATATAATGCTTGTTCATGCAGGGAAATAGTACAAGGAGTTTGTCACCTTACTTCTCACTACATAATTTTATACGTGTTAGATTCTGATAAAATGCTTCTACAAAAAATAATTTATTTCTTCACAGGGTGGATCATTTATTGCAACTGGTGGTGGATCAAATAGTCAGGTCAGGATTTTCTCTATTTTTTGTTCTGCATGGGGGATTGTTGATGTTATGCATTTAATTGTAAATTAAGTGACCCCGTTCAGATTAAATTTATCTGAAATGGCTCTCTGAAATCACTTCTTAACACTGCTTCAATTTCACATATGGTTTATTGGTAAGATCACAATGATGGTTCTCTTGACTACACAGATAATTCTCTCATTATGAGGCATTTGGCACTGAGACATAACACTGAGAGATGTAGTATCAGGCCAACTTCCAGAGCAAACATTAAATGTATAAGAGCTATGCTGTCCTCTCATTTGTTCTAGGTATAGGAAAGTCACAGCTACTGTGTAATCCCACTGTCTTTCTTCCACTAAACATAGTTTCACATCTGAAATAAGATTTTATTTTAAACTTTCACAAAGCAATAATTGGTTCCTCTTTTTTAATTTATAGGGTGGTTGCGTTTGTCCTGATGGAAGCAGTGGCAATAGACAGGTAATTCTCTTTCTGAGTTTGTACTTTCATCTACATAATGGAGTATTTTGAATTAAGCACCTAGTAAGTACGGACACCTGGGTAACACCAAACATTATTGATAATTTTCATTAGTATGGATAGAATTATATACAATGAAGTGGAAGAATGAGTCCCACTTTACTTTAACTGCATAATTACCATTTGGCTAGTAACTTTCTGGAACTGTGTTTGGTAATCCAGATGCTCTGTCAGCTGACTATTATGTGCTAATTATTCATTACTTTCAGAAATCGGAGTCAATATGTGCTGCAGTAACCACAAAATTGAATTGCATGCATCTTAGGTTCCTTGTCCTTCTCACTGGTACAAAAAATACTGTGATTAAAATGTCAAAATCTGAAGAACATTTTAAAATATAATCTCTTAAATCAGTATTTAAACTATTCTTTCATTTAAAGAGCATCACTGCAATTTCACGATCAGTGGCACTGAACAAACTTTTTTCTTAGGCAATGCCCCTGTGCCAGGAAAAAGCCCAAGGAATGTGATTACATGGGCATTATGGACTAGCTTTACCAGGCTTCTGGCTTCACTTGGCTTTGCCAGGTGAATTTGGATTTTAAAGTCACTTGTTTTCTACCAGAAGACTTATTTTTGAAGCTTTTATTGAAGCCGTATTTACATAAACCCATTTGAATGGTGCAATATTTTTTTCAGCTTTCAATTTCAATGAGAATCATATTATGGATCATTATTTCTATTTAAAAAGCATGCTATTTAAACAAACTAACTGTATTAAAAAGTACTGCTTTCTGAACTTAACTGCCATTAACTTTAACATGTAGCAATGGTAATTTTGGTCAGGTAAAATACTGCCTCTTTCATATAATTAAGGCTGAGCAGTAATCATCACCTACTTGTTTTAAAATATAGACTAATCTATTAAAATAACTAATACTGAAACTTCATCGAGGAAAATCTTCTTTATGTGTCATGTGACTGTAGTGCTATATAAGCAAATCCTTTTACAAGGGAAAAGATGGATGTCTTTATGCAAGTTTTCATTTTATCAGAGCCTTTTTCTTTGCATGCTTAAATTGGTGCACCAAGAGGCTTAGTTTTTAACAACAAGGCACCACAGCTTGGCCAAGGGGAGGAGAGTGTATTTAGTTGCTATCCAACAATAATTTTCAACATGAAGAAAATGAGATATCTAAATTGGACATGTTAGAAAACCAGTTCTCAGTGCAGATGTGTCCACTTTGATACATGAGACTCATATCTCTTTGTGGTATTATTAGCTGATAGAATTAACTAATGATAAACTATGTAGCAATAGTTTTGATCTTTGTCTTCACCCAACGGTAAAGTTCAGTGATCTTTGCAAAGGAATAAACTGAATTAAAACTGGACTTATTTTCATTTTATATCCGGGGTTAATCCTCTATTTGTGGCAGATTAGCATTAAACACATCAGCCAGGATAGGCAGGTTCATTCTTTTGAATAAAAAAAGCAAAGTATAGGTAGATGGGTATGTTTAAATAAACCAGCATTCATAAATCTCACTCAAAAGAGACAGTCATCTACTTCCATGAAGTTTCTTTATCCCTGGAGGAAAATTCCTGCAAAAAGCTTTAATGTAAATTTAAAAGCAATGAGTTACATGAAGGTCTCTTCAAACCTGGAAAATATTATAAATTAACAGTCAAAGTTATACATATTTAAACCATCTTGTTTGAAAAGAAACAATTGGTTTCCTTATGTGGATCCCCAAATTCCTCACACTGCAATTACTCCACTTTTTCTCTAAGCTTCATCCAAAGGCAAGAGCTCAGTCTACAAGCGGTTTCTGAAGAAGCAGTCTAATCATTGAATAACACTGTCTGTTTTCTACATAAAGGGGTGTGAAAATAATGATGGATGTTATGTACTGGTAAATAGTTTTCTTCTTTAACCGGTGAGCTGAAAAATCTGCTCTCCTAAACCTTATTTACACTTTGGAAGTTCAGTAATCTGGCAATTTTTAAGAACACGACTAGAGTCATGATCATCTATAAAAATATAGTCTGCCAGGTGTGACATAGGATTCTGTGATTAAAAGAGTAAAATGAGAAGTTACGATTTCTTTCAAGTCTTTTAATATGAACAGAAAAGTACCTGCTAAAGGTTTCCTTATCTCTAATAACAATAACCAGTGTCTTCTTTCAATGATGGCAGTAATGTCCTGTTTAAAAGCTCTATTTTGTAAGAACAGAAATTCAGAAATGGACTCATGTAAATGTCTATTTGCAAGAAAATAGCTAGTCTGTGTTTTCATTTCAGGGAGCCCCAGGTTCTTCACACAGCACATACTCTGGTAACCAGGTAAACATTCAGATTAAATGCCCTATTCAGAAGCTCCATCTAAAACCTTCCCTGAAGGAGTAGCCAAATATAAACCAGTAACACATTCTGTCTTCTGCACAGGGAGGGCCTTTCTTCTATCCTGGAGGATCCTATGGACAGGTAGTTGTTCTTCCTCCCTTACCAGGACAACACAGACTCCCATCATCCTGGTTCTTTCACTCCCAGTAGTGCGCGTGCCGTGACATGCTATAATTACAGACATGAAGTTGTCTCTTAGAGTAGAAATCTTAAATTAACCCTGTTGTAACCCAGGGGTGTGAGGTTTGACAGGGAACAGTGCAGAATGGTATCTTGATTTTGGTCTTGATTTTTGTCTAGGTATATAAAGGTAGGTCAAAACTGGGGAGAAAGCGTGCAAAGAGAGAACCAGATAACACTGGTATTTAAATACTCATCTGCAAGAAAATAGCTGGTCTGTGTTTTCCTTTCAGGGAGCCCCAGGTTTTCCCCACAGCTCTTACTCTGGTAACCAGGTAAATATTTGGGTCACTGTGCCTGCACAGGAGCAGTCTAAAAGTCTTCCTTGAGAGAACAATTTCAAGTACAAAACACTAAATGTTTGTGTTTTCTGTACAGGGAGGATCTTCCTTCTATCCTGGTGAATCTTACGGACAAGTAAGCGGTTTTCCTAATTTGCAAAGATAAGACAGCCTTCTGTTATCTTCATTCCTATATTCCCAATATAGTGACTATTCTGAAATATAACCCCCAACAATTGAATCAACCATTAGTAATTTACGAGATTAAGTCTGTCAGAGGAAAAGACTAAATTGTGTTTATAAGTTCCATGGAATGATCTTTTATCCAGCTAAGAAAATTAGTGATAAAAACTTCCTTGTTCTTTAACAATATTGGCCTAAAGTGAGAGTTAGGTACATTGCTATTTATACCATCCTGTTTGCAAGAAAATAGCTAGTCTGTGTTTTCATTTCAGGGAGCCCCAGGTTCTTCACACAGCACATACTCTGGTAACCAGGTAAACATTCAGATTAAATGCCCTATTCAGAAGCTCCATCTAAAACCTTCCCTGAAGGAGTAGCCAAATATAAACCAGTAACACATTCTGTCTTCTGCACAGGGAGGGCCTTTCTTCTATCCTGGAGGATCCTATGGACAGGTAGTTGTTCTTCCTCCCTTACCAGGACAACACAGACTCCCATCATCCTGGTTCTTTCACTCCCAGTAGTGCGCGTGCCGTGACATGCTATAATTACAGACATGAAGTTGTCTCTTAGAGTAGAAATCTTAAATTAACCCTGTTGTAACCCAGGGGTGTGAGGTTTGACAGGGAACAGTGCAGAATGGTATCTGCAGAGTTCAAGCTTTTGCAGGCTAAGAAAATTACTGCCAGAAGACTTCTTCCATTTCAATAATACTGGTCTTGATTTTTGTTTAGGTACATAAAAGTTAGGTCAGAATTGGGAGAAAGAGTGTAAAGAGAGAACCAGATACACTGGTATTTAAATACTCGTCTGCAAGAAAATAGCTGGTCTCTGTTTTCCTTTCAGGAGGGCCCAGGTTCTTCCCACAGCTCTTACTCTGGTAACCAGGTAAATATTTGGGTCACTGTGCCTGCACAGGAGCAGTCTAAAAGTCTTCCTTGAGAGAACAATTTCAAGTACAAAACACTAAATGTTTGTGTTTTCTGTACAGGGAGGATCTTCCTCCTATCCTGGTGGATCTTACGGACAGGTAAGTAAGTGGTTTTCCTCATTTGTAAAGGTAACAGCCTTCTGTTTTTTTCATTACCATACTGCCCTATTCAGAAGGAAAACTCTTTCTTAAGGGAACCAAAATAATAATATGTTTCTTTATTTTCTGCACAGGGTGGGTCTTCTGTCTATGACAGCAGCAGTGAGTCCTACGGTCAGGTAAATACTCTTTTTTTTTCTCTTTGTATAAAGGGTGCTGAGGGCCATTACCCTGGCAAAATACAGCTATATTCTGTATTTTGGCTCTCATTGTATTTTAATGAAGGTAGGTTTTTTTCTTTGCAGTCTGAATTTGCATGTACTTTTAACTAAGTAGCCTGAAGGTTTATAGGGGAGTAAAAAGTGGGGTGCTTCCAACTGTTAAAGCTTATTCTCCTCAACAACGCTAGCTTTGAATTATCTGCAAGAGGAAGGTCTCTTCAAAAGTGGAAATAAAATTTGAGTTAAAAATGTTAAATTAGTGTTTTACAGGGGCAGAACTGAGTTGCTCAGTAGCGATTCTGATAACTAAGTAAAATTCATATTTTTTAAATCTCCCCAGAAGAAGATCCCTACATTAAGCGTAAAAAAAATATATATATAGCTGTCGGCAATATGAAAATTATTTATGTTTTCTAAACAGGGTGGATCTTCCACGCACAGTGGTGCTGGATCTTCCACATATAGCAGTACTGGAGGTTATGGTCAGGTAAATATTATTTGTCTCATACATCAAAAGCTTTAGCTTCCTGTGTTGGTTCTTAGGTGTACTGGGTTCCATATTTCAATTATTTTTAAGTGATGACCATGGAAATGCTATTTTACCTTTTGTTTCTCTTCATTTTTATTTACCCTTTTACAACTCCAAATGTTTCCATAATGGAGGGAAGGTGATGCACTATATAAAGTAATTGCACCACTGTGACTATTCAATGCTTCAACTTCTTTATTGTTTATGCATTAGGTCATTCAAAGGGAAAATATTTTGTGCATTTGCTTTACACACCGTATTTATGCCGAAACTGTTGAAAGTCTAGGGCAGTGCACATACTGTATTTGAAGTCTGCATTTGTTGATGGGGAATGTCATTGTGGGATCATTCTGTAGGGACCATTTTGTTCAGAAATACATTTTACATCAGCTGAAGTCATATTGATTTATTTATTAAAAATAGTAATGCATATAATTCAGATTGGTTTTTCATAGAAAATTGTGTCATGTTGCTACTTCTGGTGCAAGATTTAGAAAGTAAGCATAGATAATGGGTTTTTTGAATGTAAAGAATGGTTAATTTTGGAATTATTTTTTAACCTCTTCTGCTTAAGCAACAGGGGAAGTTATGTATCTTTTCTTGCACTTTCCCTGGTTTACAAAAAATTGGAGATTCTAAGTGGCTGGTTATTTTTATTCTTCTATTTCATATTCTCCACAAGTAAGATCATGTAAGAGTACTTTTCATATGAAAACAAATGTTTTTTCATTATTTTACAGGATTCACCTTCCATAGGAGGCAGTGAAGCTAATGACAGTGTAAGCATTTCTTCTCAAGTATATCAGTACTAGAATATACTACCTTTTAAACTATCTAGGTGCTTACATGGACTTCATCTTATCATCTTATCTTCAAAAGCTCCTTCACAGTACATTCTAATCATCTTTGCTGTTTAGTAATTTTCTGCAATAACTTAATAACTTATTTGAAATTATATTGCTTCTATAGATAAAGGAAAATGTAGATTTAAGTTACATCACATTATTGTGCTATGGTATCATAAGGACTTAAAATTATAGTTACAACCGTTCTCAGTTGTAACGATCATACATTTTGTGAATCAATTATTATGGAAGCACCATTTACAAAGGAAGCCATTTTCCTTTATTTCACAATTGCCATTGAAACTTAATATTAGTATATGCTCATGGTATGCAAAGCAACCAGATACATCTAACTTCCAGCAATTTAATTGCTTTTTCACTGAGTTAAATTAATTAAATAACACTAATTGAAGTACAAGAACAGTACTATCAATATGTCAGATCAGACATTCTTGTTCTTAAGGCTTATTTTTTGTGACGTATTTCCTTAGTAGTATATTCCCTGAACTCTCATAACAATTCCCACTTTCAAGCTTAATTGCTCTTAAAATGCAGATTTATTTTAAAACTCAACTTTTCCTTGTCTTTTTGAGAAAACATCATAATTAACCCTTAATCATTATCTCATTTTATTCTTTTTCTACAATATAACTTCCCTTATCAATACTGCACAGACTAGTTCTCTCTTTCTATCTCCAATTCACAGTACACTTCATTTGTGTTTTTCCAATGCCAGACATCTAAGATTCAAGTTCCTTCATCTATATATTTCATAGGAATGGTCTGTTTTAATGTAGTGTGGTGAGAACTGCTTGCTTTTCTGTTTAAGACCATACCTTTCCTCCTGAGTAAAATATATTTCCTATTAATTCTGGTGAAGCTGTTTATAAAACTTTCGAAGTTTAGTGTCTCATTTTCTCAGAGTCTTGTGTGATTGATTATACTTTAACTAGATTTCGAAGAAGTATGTTTTCCAGTGTCCTAGTTAGTAGAAAATTGTTCTCCTCAAATTTTTATAAATTCTGCTGTGCACTTCAGCCACCAGTATAGTGTGTCATTAGTTTATACACAGTTTCCGTGCCAAAATCTTCTTGTGGATATCCAGCAAAGCTAAAATATGATACTACAGAGGGCCCTGAGGCCCTCTGAAAAAAACCTAAGTTATAAACAACATTGATGGGTACCACTGAGATCTTAGAAGAACCAAGATGGCTTTTAAAGTGCTGATGTTTTTCCCCTATAGCATTCTAAGAGGAAATAACATAGAGATATGATGTCATTCATTTATTTCACTACATCAGGATTCATCTTTCCAAATATAGAAATGCCATTCTCCAGAAATGAGCAAAGAATGAACTTGAAAGAATTCTGCTTATACAGCCTACATCTTTAACCTTCCCAACAAGCCATGCAAACAAGCAGTAGTTTTCTTTGCCTTCCACCCTTGGTTAGAAAATAATAGAAATATTTGCCATGGAATAACGAGCTTCTAATATTTTTTAGGATTCCACGTCACCATCTGGCAGCCGGCAGAGTGAACGGGTAAGCACTCCTTCCTTACATGTTGCCAGGGTGTCTGCCCCAGTGCTTGGCAACTGCTAGCCACCTAAATCGGTGGTGTGGCAGCTTCCAGCATGGGATAGGAAGTCATCAAGCACAGAGGGAATGACAATATGGCTGAAGTGTTAAAGTACTGCTAGAAATCCCAACTGATGCTGAGGTGTGCTCTTGAATCTCAAACTCACAAACACGGTACCACAATTTACTTGTTCAGATTCCTGTGCTTTTTTGCTCATTACCTGACTGCAAAACGCTTCAGTATGAGTGGTTCCGTTTTCCTGTCATTTTACTTATTTTAATGAGAGTTAAATGACACAGGCTGAGAAATTATTTTGTTGGAGATAAAAGGACTTTTAATCATTATATCCAAAAGAATATCTTTCACCAAAAGCACAATTATCAACAGGCAAAAAGGGGCATGTGCTGTTTTATAGAGGAAGACATTTTCCCTTGTTCTTGAACAATCCATGAGAGAAAATTAAGGAATGTGGAGAAGTACTGTTCAGCTTCCATCCTGATCTTTCCATACTACAAAAGAAAGGAAGTTTTTGGTTTTTTCATGTAATTTCAATACATTTTTCCAGGATTTTTATTCCCCAGGAGGCAGCCAGTCAGGTGGACATGTAAGCATCTATTTTATTCATTATTTGCAGTTCCCTTCCAAAATGGCTGTTTTATTTAAAAATTATCCTGACGAGTAAATTATATGCAACTGTTTATCTCCTAGAATTTCTCCTTACATTTGCCATCATGACTTGTGAAACTAAATGGCAAACTGTTAAAAAAAACAAAACAACAAATTTTTAAAAAATGTGTGTATGACTATTCGACAGCATAGTTGCAGTTTCCAGAAGCCATTTTTAACAAAAATACATTTGTTCTACTTTTTGCAGGGATCATCTTTTCAAAGTGGTGGTTACTCCAGTGGACAGGTAAATACTAACTCTTCATATTTTTCTTCAGTATTTTTTTTTTGTGGTTTGTTGGGGTTTTTTTTCCCCAATATATATATTTCAAGAAAATTTTACCGGATTGGTAATACCTAAATTTTCAGACTACTTGGAGGGTGAGGAGGGGTTATCCTTATTAATTTTTCTATATATAAAATCATGTTCCTAACTGGATAGATCTTTTCAAACATATTTAGAGAGTAAAAGACAATACATTGTAATCAAATATATACATGTCAAACTTAAAGAAAATCCTTTACATGAAAATATAACATTTACAGGGTTCAACTTCCTCAGGAGGCAGCCAGTCTGGTGGACAGGTACGCTTTTCTTTACACACACCATTCAGTTGTGTTAATGTCAGGCACTCACAATTTACTTTGTGTACCTTTCCTTCACAAGAACTGTTTTCCTTCACCACTGTCGTTTTTGCCCAAAGCCTCAGCAACATGTTCTTTTCTTTATCCATGTCATTCAGACACCCTGCAGGTCGTAGCAGCCTGTAGTAACTGTCTGAATGGCAGCTGTAGTTGAGCTTTTGTACCTGTGTTGGTGCTAAACATTTCTCTTACACATTTTGTGCAGATTGAAAGTGGCCATCTCTGGCCATCTCTCAGTTTTATCAGAGTAGAAATCTGTTTTCTGTAACACCTGTAGCATGAAAGAATACTGCATGTATTCCAAGTTCTCTGGAAGGGGGCAGAGGGAAGAAAATTGTTTTCTGTAGTGCTACTTAGAATTTTGCTACTTGTCCGTTTGGTGAGTAAGGTTTTTAAGCTAAAGTTTGTAAATAACAAAATTAGAAGTTTTTTGCCTCGTCAGAGCAATAAGTGCGGGAATAGTTGCGTAGGATGAAGAGAACAAAAAATAGACTAATTTCTAGAAGTTGGGCACTTATAACTTTATGGCTTGCATACCTGGGATGGTAGAGAAAGTGATCTGAGTTGTAACTGAAGTCCCTTTCAGTCCCTTGCTCTTGATATCTTAAATATTTGCTGCAATCTTTACAGGGTGGATGTGATTGTTCTGGAGGAAGTTCTGTAAGTGTTATTTTTACTTTACACATTTGCTTTTACTAAATTATTTAACTGGAAAATTATCTGTGGTCCTATTTATTTCTAAGTTATTTGAATGTACTCTTAATTTTATATTCATTGTTCCTTTGGTGACTTACATATTAGTGACATGGTAGGAGTTACTTCTCATTATGCCAACATCATTCAGAATTACAGAATCATAGAATCATTTAGGTTGGAAAAGAGCTTTAAGATTGAGTCCAACCATAAACCTAACACTGACAAGCCCACCACTAAACCATGTCCTTAAGCTTCATATCTACCTGTCTCTTAAATACCTCCAGGGATGGTGACTCAATCACTTCCCTGGGCAGCCCCTTCCAATGCTTGATAATTCTTTTGCTGAAGAAATTTTTCCTAATATCCGTTCAATACGCCCCCTGACACAATTTGAGGCTGTTTCCTCTAATCCTGTCACCCGTTACTTAGGAAAAGAGACTGACCCCCACATCTCTACACCCTCCTTTCAGGTAGTGGTAGAGAGCAATAAGTTCTCCCCTCAGCCTCCATTTCTCCAGGCTAAAGAACCCCAGTTCCCTCAGCTGTTCTCCAGACCCCTCACCAGTTTTGTTGATCTTCTCTGGACACACTCCAGCACCTCAATGTCTTTCTTGTAGCGTGGGGCCCAAACTGAACACAGTACTCAAGGTGCGGCCTCACCAGCGACCAGTGTCAAGTACAGAGGGATGATTGCTTCCCTAGTCCTGCTGATCACACTATTTCTGATACAAGACAGGAACCCCCAAAGTTGGCAGCAAAGTGTGTTCTCTGAGCACTGACTTTCAGTTACCATACAGTATTTACAGAGATGTGTATCTCTTCTCAAAAAATAAAAAAATTGATTGCATTAAATAGCAGAATTAATTCACAAAAGATCTATCATGAAGGGAAGGTAAAGTAATATTGTCTACAAAATTGCTAACCATAAAAGCTGTCTCAGAAATCAATGTTTACCAAATTAAACAAAAACCACAAACCGAGCCACTTCTCATTTGTGCTTTTAAGTCCATGTGAAATTGTTTAAAGACTCTGAAATAGGGTGATACATGCTTTTCAAAGCAAATTACATGATGTCAATCAACATGTAGTATGTAAAGGATATTCCTGCACCTTGAGTAGCGTTTTTTTGTGTCATGGGTAGATAAATACAAAATGATACTTTGTGAGTTATGGTCTTCCAGGCCAAAAAAATTATTTGCTATCTCGGCAAATTAAGAAAAGTAAGTGAAGTGTAAGTGTAATTTAATTTCAGACAGTTATAGTCTTCCTTTAAAATACCATAGAATGGGCATTCTAAAGTTTTGTTTCATTTTTAGTTTGTGATTGGGGCCCAAACTGAACACAGTACTCAAGGTGCGGCCTCACCAGCGACCAGTGTCAAGTACAGAGGGATGATTGCTTCCCTAGTCCTGCTGATCACACTATTTCTGATACAAGACAGGAACCCCCAAAGTTGGCAGCAAAGTGTGTTCTCTGAGCACTGACTTTCAGTTACCATACAGTATTTACAGAGATGTGTATCTCTTCTCAAAAAATAAAAAAATTGATTGCATTAAATAGCAGAATTAATTCACAAAAGATCTATCATGAAGGGAAGGTAAAGTAATATTGTCTACAAAATTGCTAACCATAAAAGCTGTCTCAGAAATCAATGTTTACCAAATTAAACAAAAACCACAAACCGAGCCACTTCTCATTTGTGCTTTTAAGTCCATGTGAAATTGTTTAAAGACTCTGAAATAGGGTGATACATGCTTTTCAAAGCAAATTACATGATGTCAATCAACATGTAGTATGTAAAGGATATTCCTGCACCTTGAGTAGCGTTTTTTTGTGTCATGGGTAGATAAATACAAAATGATACTTTGTGAGTTATGGTCTTCCAGGCCAAAAAAATTATTTGCTATCTCGGCAAATTAAGAAAAGTAAGTGAAGTGTAAGTGTAATTTAATTTCAGACAGTTATAGTCTTCCTTTAAAATACCATAGAATGGGCATTCTAAAGTTTTGTTTCATTTTTAGTTTGTGATAAAAACAAAGTCTAATTTTTCTTTTTTTTCTTGCCTCCCTTACAGGGTGGATCCCCTACCTTAGCCAGAAGTGACTCCTCTGCAAATGTAAGCAATGTTCATCATCATGAACACTTTTAATGTTCATGAGCTCTACAGCTCTGTGGAGTGCAACAATCAGTGCTGCTGAACCAATGGCTGCACTATACACATTTAAGGAAGGGTTTGGTTTGGTCTGATCTGATCTCATGGACCAAAAGTCTGCTTACTACCTGAATGTATTGAGTGTGCGCCTGGAGAGCATTCTACAATTTAGTTTAATCTGAAAGGTGTCTAAACAAATTACAGTGAGTGAAGTAACTATCAGGAGTTTTGTCTCAAAGTCGCACTCCTGATCTGTACTTTAATGCGTAGATGCATCCAGTACCTCATCATGGGAGAGTGGATTTTGCATACTGAATGTAGATCTTAGTTCTCCCCCAACTGTATGTTGCAGTCTACCTCAGAACATGGTCTTTATCTTCTTTAAAGGGCAATTGAAAAGTCATTTTACACAGTTCAGATTCCTTATGGAGGACACATTTCTGATAGGTGCTTGACATTACATACTAAGCACAAACCAGTTTCATTTCTGTATGAGCCTAGCAGATCTTGTGGAAGCTTAGAGTACTCGAAAGGTCTGCAATACTCTGCAAGAATTAATATTAAAAGTTTTTGGGGGGGATGTCATTCTTCAGTGTGCTGATTTTAAACTGAAAGAAATAAGCTGCCTATCCAGTCAGATCCTTTAAAGTGAAATAACTGGTATTTCCTTTCTGAAAAGGCTCTGGAGGCAGCCCTCCTGGTAGACAGGTACATACTAAATTTTAGATGTATTAACGAAGTCGGGAAGGCTAGACTTTACATTTTGAGTGGATTTGAAGCCCAAACAAAAATGTTAAAATAGAAACTTATATATTGCTTGAATATTGCTATATTCAAGAAGTTTTGCTTTAAAATAGTTCTGTTAGAGCAAAATAACTGGTTTCTTTTCTTTTTTTCCACACCCAGGGCTCATCATCTTCTGGAGGCAGCCAGTACGGTAGCCAAGTAAGCACTCATTCCAAAAGGAGAGCCACCTTGCCACTTTTGAAAACAATGGTTATTCACAAACTGAATTAAAATTCAGTTCTCATACAGGAACTATGTTAAAGAGCAAAACCTCAGTAAATGAAATTCATCATTGGGTTTGATATGTCCTAAAAATTATACATGATGGCTTTTCTTAGCAAATAATGCCCTTGTTTCTGTGAAATTTGTGTAAAGAAGCTCACACAAAAAATAGGTGTGGGGGAAGAATGAATCAAAATGTAGCATTTTTGATTTCTAGTGGACCTAATCCCATGAAGAAGAAAAACAAATCAAATCTCCCCTCTTTAAAGAGACAACTTCTTGTATGAGGTTTCAGTAAACTTGCTGAGTTTGGTTTTTAGAGTCCTGTTAGGTAGCCAATCTTTTACTGCAAGCTTTGGCCCAGGATTCAGCTTTCCAGATAGAGAAATGCCATTCTACAGAAATGAGCAGAAAAAGAACTTGAAAGAATGCTGCTCTAATCTTCCCAACAAGTCACACAAAGCAAGCAGGTTTTTTTGCCTTACACCCTTCCTTAGGAACTCAGGTATTTCCCCAAGTTGCCTTGTAAGGCTTGACCTCTAGTTATTAATCAGCTGCCTTCACTCTTACTTTGCTCCCTTGCTCCTGTTATTTTGGGAGCCCATGTTTTGATTTAAAGGAATCCTACAGCAGGTAATTCACTTATTTAATATTCTTTACAGGATTCATATTCCTCTGGAGCTAGCCAGTACGGTGGACACGTAAGCTCTTACTTTTAATATTTTATGTGATACATTTGCTTTACCATTATTTGACTCTTACCAAGTAAAGGATTATCCAGAAGGCTATATCAATTTAATATCTCAAGAAACTTTATAGTGATCTATTTTCTGTAGTAATATTGTGAATTCAAGGAAGACAAAAATATAGAGTTTATTCTGGGAAGATTACAAAGAAACAGTCAAATAACAAAATGCAGATGTCTTTGCTGCTTGTCACCATGAATAAGATATTCAGAAATAACTGATTTTCAATATTTTTCCAGGGGCCATCTTCTTATGGAGGCAGCCATTATGGTGGACAAGTAAGCATTAATAGTCCCCATTTTGTAGTTTTGACCTATGCAAACTTGTAGTATATTCATTTTCTATCCGGCTGTCTACCTTAGCTTTATTTATCTTAGTCTAAAATCTTATCAGTAAATCTTTCTCTATAGCATTGTGGTGCTACTGTGATTAAACAAAACAAGTTCAGATGAAAACAATTATTTAAGACTAAGAAAAAATAGAAATACGTGGTTGATTCAATGGGCTCATTAAATTTGCAGGACTAAAGATCGTGTCTTTCTGTAATAAATTAGTACTTCATGAAACTGACCAAATTTTTTAAAAGCCGTATGAAATGATTCTTTGACTCTATGAAATGGGTGTAAAGAAGTTTCAGCTTCCTTTTTTGTTGATATTCAGGGTTCACCTTCCTCAGGAGGCAGCCAGTACGGTGGACAGGTGAGAATACTTCCCTTGTAGTGTCTACTACTTTATCCAAGAGATTTGGTAATTCTCTATGTAAAAGAACATTTTAAGGAGATGGATTTAATTTTTTTCCCATGTCTTCTTCAGTTTATTGCTAGGTATATAGTAGTTTTAAATGTATGTGATACAATGCCACAGAAGAGTTTTTAGGAGATGCGATTTCTGATGCATCATGGTGAAGGCACGTCTCACTCCTTTTTGCACAGACTGGTTCAGTTCACTCAGTTTTGCAGTGAAATAAATTAGATATCTCTCCTTCACATGCAGTGTGGTTTAAAGGAGTGCTATGACATGGATGTAGAGATCATTTAATTCATTTTGTTCAGGGTTCACCTTCTTCAGGAGGCAGCCAGTATGGAGGACAGGTGAGAATCTTCTCATTTGTAGTCCTTATCCTAACACCCAGCTTCTACATCAAAACTTTGTATTTCTCTGTTGACTGAAAAAATGATTTGAGTAAACTCTTTTAATCTGGTAGTAGATGATCAGGTGTCTGAAGACATGATATGAAACAATACAAAAACTGTGAAGGGCCAGTGTTTCTGTTGTATCAGCAAATGCAGTTCTGGCCTTGTTTTGCTCTCCAACCTGCCCTTCTCATTCTGGACCCATTTCCCTTCTGCTGCTGTCATGGTTTCTTAGCTCTAACAGTATGGAGTGGCTGGAAGCAGATCGCATTCCCCCTCTATCTTAACCTGTGGAATACCTCGCTTTCTTCAGCAAAATGCAATATAAGAGTTGACATCAGAGAAGCAATATGCCTCAGGAGGGCAACAGGGGAGAAGGTCAGGAGTTGTAAAGAGCTCTTGCATGCCCTTGTAAAGTGAAAGATGATGGAGAGGCTTCCTAGTGCTGCCTCATGGTATAGCCTTTATTATGGACTGAAATCCCCAACAAACAAACCCCTCTGAAAACTTTTATTGTCAGATTTATTGGAGAGAATTAGTGGAGAAAGACATTTTCAGTCCAAACACAGTCTCCTGAAATGAGGTATATATTCCTAATAGCTCATGATCAGTATCACGGAAGATTCGTACGTTACAGACCATCCCTGGTTTGCACAGAACACATAAAGGAATAGGTTGAGTGTTCATCTTTCTGTAATCTTGCATTGTACAACAGAGAAAGAAAATAGTCTTTCTTTCAAAAACCCTTAAGAAGCTTTTTGATAGAGAAATAATTGACACCTTTACTTCAGGGTCCATCTTTCTCAGGTGGCAGCCATTATGGAGGACAGGTGAGAATTGGTTTTCTATTTATGGGTTGTTTTTTCCATTGTTCACCTTTCTCTCTTTTTCTGTTTTGTGAAAAACAGAGTATTTTATAAAAGGGTGGCTTACAGCAAAACAGTGTTTAGGCAGAACAGATGAATATACGACTTTCTGCTGTGTCAGTCCACTCAGGAAAGTAAAACATAGGAGGCTGCCCTGAGCACACAGCCCAGTGCAGCGGTGCTACTCACACCTGCCTGAAGCTGACTTTGATTTAAACTTTATTGTTCTGTTTAAAGAGTAGCCATTGTAAAGACCAATAGATTTCAGTACAGTTATACAGGAAGCGTTCACATTCCTGTGACACTTAAATCCATGAAGACAAATAAAAGTGTGTTTTTCTGTGACAGGTCATAAGTTAAAGAATGTGCAACAAATATAAATGCTTTCTCGTTTCTTTAGGGTATAGCCTCAGGAAGCAGCCAGTATAGTGGACAGGTAAAATTTCTACTTTCCTAGTATTTTCAGTTTTGGTACACAGTTCATAAGGAAAACTGACCTGTATTTTGGGGGAAAAAAAAAAGGGAACATTCTGAGAAAGTACAGTTTTTAGCCAAACTGAGTGAGGATTGCTAAGTTTGTGTCTGGTATGTCAGATCATGATATGAACAGGAGCCTGTGACTGCGTGGAAATACTTCCTTATAAAAATCATGGTTCAAAGAAGCCCATTTTTGTTCAGTTTGAACAGAAGCAATTTGAATGACTAATGACCACAGAGAACAAGTGAGAATATTACTCAGTAACACAGAAATAATTAGTTACTCGTTGTTTTTTTCAGGGCTATCCTTCAGGAAACAGACAGTCTGGTGGACAGGTACGGGTTTTTTTTATCCACACTATTCAATTGTCTGAGTGTCAGGCACTCACAATTTGCTCTGTGTATCTTTCCTTCACAAGAATTGTTTTCCTTCACCGCTGTCCTTTTTGCCCAAAGCCTCAGCAACATGTTCTTTTCTTTTTCCATGCCATTCAGACACCCCACAGGTCGTAGTAGTAGTAACTGTCTGAATGGCAGCTGCAGTTGAGCTAAACATTTTCCTTCTTACACATTTCATGGAGATTGAATGTGGAAAGTGAGACACTGAGTGGTGAACCCCTGGCCACCTCTCAGTTTTATCAGAGTAGAAATCACCTAGTAGGCCTCCACTGGAAATCATCTTTACTGTTTCCTATAGCACCTGTAGCATGAAAGAATACTGCATGTACTCCAGGTGTTCTGGCCTCTTTAGGAAAAAAAGAAAACCTAAAATATTTTCAATAGTACTACTCAGAATTTTTTTACTTATCTTTTTGGTGAGTAAAGTTTTTTCTGTAAGTTTAAAATGAGAAAATAGAAGACTATATTTAAAAATGTGATCAGTAAGCACACAGCTAACCTGAAATGACAGAGAGAGACATAAAACTGCTTTTTAGATGGAGCTTGGTGAGTCTATGGGCAGGATTTTATAGTCCATTTTCTTGCAGTAGCAGCATGTGAGTTTTATTTACTAATTCAGAAGTCTCTTCCAGTCATAGACTCAGGAAAATAAGTTTGGTTGTGTTTTATACAGGGTGGATGTGTGTGCCCTGGTGGAAGTTCAGTAAGTACTCTTTGTCTTTGTCTATTTTGCATAGTATGTACACATACTGGAAAATTCCCAAGGAACTACATTTCTTGAAATAATTTTTGTCTGTGAATTTATATGTATGATTAAAGTTTTTTTCACATTCTGCCAAAATGAGAAATTCTGAACCTGCTAAGGACAAAAACATTAAGTGACTTGCAACTGTAGTATAGCATTCAAAACTAGCTACCCAGATGCATTTCTATTTTGAAAGAAATACATGGGAAATGAATCGCAATTTCCCCACCCTGGATTAAACAAGTAGTAATGTTCTCCAGTATCTGTATTAAGGGAAGACTAGTCCTAATTCTGTAAAACATCCAGACATGAAAAACTGCTTCAAAGCATTTAATTTCTCTTGGTTTGCAAGAGAGGCCAGGGACTTTTCTAAGAACCTGTTTCCCAAGTATCTCATAGTTTATCTGCTGTGTAATAGTGCTTTTCTTATGATGGTTATTATCAATATGATTGAATGAGTGAAACTTAGACTTAAAATCTTTGCCCCAAATGCTTCCAAGTGGGAGCAGAGCAACACATTAAAAAAGTCAAAGCTAATTCCATTTTTCTGTCTAATTAGTGTATTCTCTATATTTTTGTAAATACTTCAAAAAAAAAAAACCCTTCAAAAAAAAAAACCCACCAAAAAACAAAACCCCCACTCTTTTGCTGAAATTAAGCTAATTTACTTTTGAGGGAGGGTTCAGTTATCTGTTGTTTCAGTATAGTCAAAATTGCGTAAATGATTATTTCTCTTTCTTGGATTATGAAATCAAGCAAAAGCCACATGCTCTAAGTACCACTTGTGTATATGCCACTTCTGATTCTCAACAGTGCTGAAAACAACATATAAATTATCATCTTACTTCTCTTTGCAAGTAAATAATCTGAAGGAATAAGGATGAATGGAAACAAAATCCTTAACTTGTTTAGTATACCTTTCTACTTGGTTGATTAATAATCAGTGCAAATGACTTGATCATTTCAATAGGTCAATGTGTCCTCTTATTTTTCCTCTCTATGATGTTGAATTCAGTACAGAGTAAATATTGTTATTTTCCTTGAATACAGGGCTCTTTTGGAGGAAACAGCTACCATGGTGGTGGACAGGTAGACAATTTGTCTTTAACATTTACACAGATTATCTCCTCAGGAATAAACATGGCTCAGTTGCCATATTTGCCATTAAATATTGAGTTCAGTTTAGTCACAGAGATAGGAACAATAACTCCAGAATGTTCATCTGGCTTAAAGTAATTGAATTACTCTTGATCTTTCTATATACTAGTCAAGATTTTACTTTGTAGTTATAGCAGCTTTTTTACCTCAAAAAAGTACTGAAGAATAATTCACAGGATTCATCTTACTGCATAAACCACTAATATGATGTATGGATAAGTAGCCATTTGCCACTGCATTAATAATTGTTTAAAGCTCTTCCAGTTCTTCTCTTCATGAGTGTTTAGATTAGGTATAGGGGGTTTTTGATACCAGATGGTATTTAAGAAAATTATTTAGAAAAATTCCACATTCTTTTTACAGGGTTCATCTTATTCTGGAAGCAGTCAGTATGGTGGACAGGCAAGTAACTTTTCTTTGTTTTCAAGATGATCTTCCTACTTGCTATTTATGAAATGAAAAATATGATGCAGTGTATATACTGCCAGTCAGTTTTTCAGTGTCATTTTACTCTGAATAACTATCTGAAAACAGGGACAATTTCTCAGTAATTAAAATGGAGTAGCATGGACAAACTTCAGTTTAATGAAACTGCACAGATCATAACTTTAGGTTTTTTACCTCAGAACACCTCTTATCTCAAGTGATAATTTTAATTAACCACTTTTATGTTTCAGTTTGACATTGCTATCACACCAGTTCAAAATCTATTTTCTGTGTTATTTTTTCAATTATATTGAAATTATCCCTTTTTTTGGGTGTTTGTTTAGATTAAATACTTGTAAATTTGGTTCAAAATATACCAAAAGGTATTGCTTTGAAAATATAAATTCTGGTGTGTTACCCATAATAACACTACTTTCCCCATCCTCAGCTGCAGTTCGAGTCCCTTACTGTAAGCAGCTCCCTATGTACCTTGTGTAGACTTAGCTTGTCACTGATCACGAAATCTTACTAGCCCAAAGAGATGTAACGGACGGCTATCTAATAAGAAGGTGGAACATATTTTTCATTAGTATTACACTATTCGCAGTGTTTCACTCTGCTATACTAAAAAAATAATTTAATTTCTTTTTACTCCATTGGCAGGCATTTGAGTTCAGTATCACTCTTAGCAAGAAGATCATGTATTATTGCATGACGAGGATTTTAAAAGCTGCAAACCACTTTTTTTCCGAAATGGCTCATTTGGAATAATAAGGATGCTCTTACAATAGAACACATGATGCTCTCTGAACATGTTTGACCTCTCAGAAAATCATAAATAAAGCAGATTTTTTTTTCTCTTGAACAGAGCCATATTTAAAGACACTTTATATCTGTATATTTATGTCAAAGAATAGTCTTAGCAGGTGTTTTGTGATTGTTTGCCAAATTTACTACTTTGAACTGTTAGGGAACTTAGCGGAATTAAGTCAGAAGTCTTTCACTGCACCTTTTTTACAGAGATCTCCTGTCAAAAACTGTCTGGATCAGGTCAGTTACTTGATGCTGAAAGATACATTCATTTGGCCCTTTTACTGAGCTTAAATAATTGAGGTAATAGCAATTAAGGCTGTTTCAGCAAGCTGAATAAAATAATTTGTTACAATTCCTACAGTAATTCCTACACAGAATTACTGCTGTGTAAAACTTTAATTGCTATACTGTATTTCATAACGCTGCATTCTTGATTCAGAATAACAAATTGCCATAGTTTTCATGTGCAGTAGATGGCTTAAGTTTTAGGTTGTTCAAACAACACCCAAATAAGTTTGTCCTAAGTAATGCACAAATTGTCTCAAGATAGTAAGCAAATTTTTTTTTTTTCATTCAATTAATAGATGTTTGATTGATTTCTTACAGGGCTCTTATCCTTCTGGAGGCAGACAATATGGTAAACCAGTAAGTAAAAAAAATTCAGTTTACTTTTCTTTTTTCTTATACATCTGTTTATATGCAGTTAGTTTGGACTAGGTATCTTTCTGATAATTACTTAAATATGCAAAGAGTCACATGATTTACTTATCTCAACAAATGCAAATATTTATTTTCACACTGTTCCACAGTTTTCAGCCAGCATTTTATTCTGTAACTGAACTTTTACGTCAGTCTCTGGATTGGTTCTAGTAATCACAGAATGAGATTACAGGATCTTCATTACTTTTTTTGTAGGGGACTTCTGAACAGTTATTTCTGTTGGAATTCATAGTAATTGTCCGCTTTGTGTTCAGGGCTCACTTTTTTTCATAGATTTTATATCCATTTGTCTTAAGTATTTCTGGCTAGAAGAGAAGCTTCTGCTTTGAAGAAAATTTTTTTGTTTTCTTTTTGAAGACAATAATAGTTGACATTTAACTAGGCGTCTTTTCGTCTTGTCCCACTTCAGACCACTTTTTTTATTATGTAATGAAAACCTTGCTCTTGCTGTCATTCAATGGCAGGTGATATAAATAGGCACACAAACTGTTTTAGTTTATCTCTTACAGGAAATAAGATGTATCCACCTGTTATTAAAAAGTGGGCACAAATGTTATATTTTCTTATTAGTGAATCATAGAAGTGAGACATGGTGTGTGCCATATTTGATGGCATTTCTTAAAGAGTCAGAGCTTGTAAGAGTTCTGTTTGGCAATGCCACTCAAATAAGCAGAGCAACTTTGCCAGAAAACTGAGTAAGACTCTTGTAGAACATCTAATTTTTCAATATATATATCCCCCCCCCATCTAACTGTAGACTGATTCCAGGTGAATTAAACTTTTATTGGATCTTATTATTTTTCCTTTCTGTATAATAAACACATTATAACTACAAAATAGCTCTTTCTTCTTGAGAACTTAAATTCTCTGACTAATGCATCATTCAAAAGAATGGTTGTAATAGAAAGATGTTAAATATTTGTATTTCGGAGAAGCTTTTCCCTAGGATTTTTGGATGACTGGACACAAAATAGTGTTCATTCTCCTGTGGTCCTTTATTCCAAATAACAAGAATATATCAAAGTACTAATAGGCTTAGATTGGAAAACGGATATCTTTTTTCAGGATTCATCTTCCTCAGGAGGCAGTCAACAAGGAAAGCCAGTAAGGATATTTTTCTTTCAGTATTCCACAACCAAAGTAGAAATGTGGATATTGGTATTTAAATAGGTAACAATAATGAGGGTGAAATTTAAAATTATGCTACAATGGTAAATGTCTGAGAAAAATGACCAATAAAAATTGGAATATTTTGTTCAAATTCATTCCTCCCATAGCAAATTTTTTATATACTCTGTAGCTTACTCATAGGAACATGCTTGGATTATTCCATTAAGAATGTTGTATTTAAATATCAGGATAACTGTTTCAGTTTCGAACTTTGTAGTTCAGTCAATGATACATTTCTTTCAAAATCCTTTGAAATTGTTCATGGAATACAGAGGATGTAGCTGTGCTTACTTGAGATGATTCAATGAAAATAGGGAAAAAAGTCCAATGAAAAAGTCAAAAGTCAGTGAAATGAATGAAATGAATGAAAAATCAAAGTCAGTATCAAAACTACTAATACCTAGGGCATTTTCAAGACCACTTTGTGCTCTTTGGACACAATTCACTAAGAGTCTCGTACAACAAAAATAAATGATTTATAACTATTTTACAGGGCGGCTTTGCCTCAGGAAATACTTATTCTGGGAAACCGGTAAGAATATTTTCAACACAGCATTTTCATCTTCTTTTCTTAGTAAACAAAGAACCCGGGTGGTTTCTAGAGCAATTTCGGGATGATTTGGTCTGAAGAGAACATTCTGTATTACTTCCATTTGTGTTAGAGCATACTTTAAAAAAACACTGTGGAAAATACGGCCTCACCCTGGGAAAGCTATTTCATTATGTTACATTTTAAACCTGAATCCTTCTTGCTTCACATACCAGTTAGTGGCCTTGTTACACTCTGCTGTCCTCTATTTTTAAACTCCTGTTCTCTGTGTAGATTTTTATAGGCTCGGCTCAGTTAATTTTTTTTTTTTTGATAAATCTAGATTCTTGAGGTTTTTTTACTGGCAAGTTACCTGGTTTTGCACTTTTTTTCTCTCTGTTTTTTCCCAGTACTCATCAGCTTTTAACATCCCCTTTCAACTATAGGGATGGAAAACTCTGTATGGAATATGTTAGTAGAATGAGAGAAAAATAGACTTTTCCCTTTCTTTAATTATAGCTGAAATTTTCAAATGTAAGATGAGACAGAGTATGTAACTAAAACTATTTACTTTATGCAAAGCTACTTTCCTCTCGAACAACTTAAACCTGTGCTATGGGTTATGCTACTGAAATTCTGCTGATCACAGGCAAAACTGTGTTCAAAACCACTGTGTGGGAACATTTCTAGATTTCTTTGTTTGTTTGTTTTCAGAATTCACCTTCCTCCGGTGGCAGTCAAGTGGTAAGTACTTTTCCTCTTGTAGTTTCTACTGGTTTCTTTCTATACATACTGTAGGAAACTGAAAGTATTGCTTATACTGTGAGGTATCTGTCAGATTTCCTATATATGAACAAATGTTTGAGAGTACATGTGCAACATAATAAAGGGGAATAGTAACAAAAATGAGGAAAACTTGAAAACTGAACAACTATAGGTGTACTATAGGTGTGGCATCAGAAATGTCTACATAACAAAAGGGGCTGATAGGAAAATATTTCTCTGAAACTTTCTATGCTTTTATAACAGTAATAAATTGAGCTATTTTGAATTTTGTTTATCAAATTGCTCTCTTTTTCCTTTTTTTTTTTCACAGAGCTCTGCTGGGAAACACTCCACTCCCCAATTCCTGCTGCTATTCAGTGTTTTGAGTGCCTTTGCTCTCGCTGCTGCTACATCAAAATGGTCTATATGAACTTCTGAAGAGTTGCTTGGCATCCTAGACATGGATTATATTTAGTAATATTAGATTAATTACTTAATGTAAGGAAAAAAAAATACCCTTATTGGCAGATGCTACTTGGCTGTTACGTTGTATGTCTAGATAGTATGTCATGCTTCTCATTAGTTTACCTTTGGTTTTAGTCATTAGTAGATGTCATTAGTTTTGTCAGTGTTTTAGGCATCATCTTAAGAGAGCATATTGTACCCTACCTATATGATTTATTTTTGGTTTTATTTCCAATGGGGAATGTGATGGACACCTACCTGAATTCTGATTGGTTCAACAAACAAATACTTAGAAAATACTTGGTTATTAACCAAAGTGGAGGAGGTCAAACAAATTGTATATGCAAACTGAGCACTGTGCCTGGTCATCTTTGCATAAAACAAGGCTAACATAAACATTTGATAAGCAGCCCTCCATGGGACAGAAGAAAAGATGCTAAAATAATATCAGAGTATTGGTTTTAGTTTACTGTGATCAAATGCAAGTTCAATATGGAGGTTACAAAGCAAAATAAAATATTCCATGGGACTGAAATTTTTGTGGATTAATTAAAACTTTGTTCATTAGAGAAGCCAAACTGCTCCAATCAAAGAAATACTGAACTCTGTTCAAAGCGACTGCAGATACCTAAAGTTCTGTAGAGAAGCACATGAGGTAACACACCCCAGATGAGGCATAGTGTAAAAGCTGCTGAAAAACAACACATTTTCCCCTGGGAAGGAATGGAAATTTAATTAAATTCATATAACTGATAGTATCTTGGCTCCTTTTCTTAAGTCTTTAGTCTAACCTGTGGTACCCAATACACCTGCAAGTTTAATTTCAAGAACAATGCTGACGTCTTGCAAGCAGGTACAGTAGATGCGGTCACAGAAAGACCATGCCCCATTTTTGAGTTCAGGAGCAGCTTCACATCTTGCAGCAAACTCTTTGGGAGCTGCCAGAGCCACCATCTCTTCATGCAGTGACCATTGCAAGTGGTGCTGTGTCCGTTCTCCAGCAGCGTTGGCCATGGGCTGACCTCCCTTGGTGTTAACAATGTGCATTCTCCTCATCAACGTCTCATCGAACATGTGCCTAGTGTTAGAACTGCATTTATTAGCAGTGTGCTTGTCTCCCATGGTTTACAATTGTAATTGATGAAATAAATGTCCATTCACGTTCTGCTGCCAGTGTCAGCAGGGCCAGGATTTCACCCATTTTTCTCTCTCATGTGACACACAGTGCAGGACATAGGGTCCTTTGCCAACCATCAGTAAATCAACCGAAATATCTGAAGCTGTAATTGAAGCATAAAGGAGTTTTGCCTAAATACGATCTTCAAAATTTGCCACGCAGTTTGTTTCTTTGGAATGGTTCTCTGTGAGAGGTCCATATCTTAATTCGAACTAGCCTTGCACAGCTCTAATAAATGTATCACGGATTTCATACCAAATACTCGTGTCGTTCGCTGCAGGAATACCCCAATTATACCCCACTTAAAAGACTTTTTTCCGGCGAGACACGCCCTGTCCCCCTGAGGGAACCGCGCTCCCTGCACGGCGGCCGCTGTGGTGGCGCCGGCCCCGCGCGCAGCCCCTCGCGCCGCCCCCCCTCCCAACGCCCGCTGAGGCGGCCCGAGCCGCGGCGCCAATGGCGGCGGCAGCGGGAGGCGGCGGTGCGGGTGGGTAACGCTGCGTTTGGAACGGGATCCCTCCTGACCCGGCCGCCGCCGCTCCGGCCACCCAGTATTGACCCCACAGCCCTGTAGATACCGCTGCGCTGCCCGCCGCGGCGGCTCCGGGGCCGGTGACGGGCTGGGCGCGCTGCTTTGCCGCGGCCCTGGGAACGGAGCGGGCGGGGCCACGGCTGCAGCCGGAGCCTTAGCGGGACGGGACCGCGGCACCCGGAAACACCGAGCGGAGCCGGCGGCGAGGGGCGAGCTGGGCCGGCGGCAGGGTGCTGCAGGTGGGAGGCCCGGGTTGGGACCGGGAGGAGCAGAGCCCTGCTGAGGCCGCCCCGGAGGGAGCGGTGAAAGGGTTATGGATGAGGGAGGAAGCCTGAGGGAGGCCCTGGGTGTGGGAGAGGGAGACGCGTGGGGTTGGTGGATGGAGTGGGAAGCAGGGCTGTGGGAGCAGCCTGGGGAGGGGGAGAGTGGGATTGAGGAGATAATGAGAGAAATGTCGGTAAATGGAACGGTCGGAGGAAGAGGGAGGGAGGGGAAGGGAGAAGGAGAAGTTACTGTGGGGATTCAGCTGTCTGTGAAGTTGGCAAGAGATACTGGTCTGGTCAGCATTTGTGTCATTGCTAAGGTTGTGGCTCACTTGCTGGGTTTCTTCTAGGTGTAGGTGTGGCTGGTGCTCTGCTGAGAAGGTGCTCACTAGGCTTGAAATAATGCTGTATGTGGAGTTAACAGAAATGCACACTTCATGAGTATTTTCATGGCATCACAATTTCGTCCTGAGTTTTTGATGTGAGAAACAAACACCCTAGCAGTACAAAGCTTATGGGTTAAGTCAGAAAGCCAGAAGATACAGAGATAATGAAGACAATGAGATAATACATATTATAGAATAGACTGGAAGGTAAAAAATAAATACCAAAAGGTACTCTAAGGTCTTTTGTTTTATTGAATCCTATAAACTATATTTTAAAACAGAGTGGATATCAGACTTTAAATCAGACTTGGATACCAGAGAAAAGATTTTTAAGGAATGATTGGGTGGAGAAGACTGAGACTGCTTTCTGCAGTGGAGGGATGTGTTATTTGGGACATAAAGAACTTTTGCAGCAAACCTTTCAAAAACTGAGTGAGCACCACAGTGGGAAGCGTATCTGCCCCAGTGTTCCCTAAACAGGAGAGTTGGGATCTAAGGCAACCGTCGCTTTTCAAAGAACATACATGCAGGCTAACAAAACGGGGTTTAGAATGAACACTAGATGACTGACTGCTTCTCCCAAAATCTGTGGAGTTGCCTTTCTCCATAGGTACTGCACCTCAAGGATCATCCGATCCAATCTTTCTTGGCAAAAGCACAGTCTCGACGAGATGGCCCAGCACCCTGTCCACTTGAATCTTAAAATCGTCCAGTGTTGGGAACAATAACCTCTTCCTATAGAAACTAACTCATGATTCCCTTGTACGCTGTTAGGCATCGTGAAAACTTGTGATTGAAAATTACAGTTATGGGAGATAAGGATCCATTGGTTTGGGAGTTGTGATGTTCTGGTTTGTAGAAGTAGAATGTGTAGCAAAAGTACTGGTTTTGGGAAAGGCTGTGGTGGCAGTAAGTATAAATTTCTTTATATGAAGCAATGTATTGTTAGGAGTGATTCTGTGTCTTCAACAATGCTACAGACTACCTGCACAGCCTAATTCCTTATGCTAGTTATGCTGCTGTTTGCAATAACAACAAAAAGGCAGGGATCGTTTGAACCAGGTACCTAAGGAAATCAAATCATATGTATCTGCTTAAAGCAGTTCCAGATTTGACAGTGTTAAGTGAGGGCAGCACATTCTTGATCTTTGGGACAGGCTTGATGAATATAATTATTCCTCTCTTATTAATCTTGAATTGCTTGTTACCTATCCTTATTCTTCACCAATTACCTCATTTCATATCCATATGCATACTGTTTGTGCAGGCTCAGTGCCTTCATTGGCACTCAGGAGGCTGCACAGCTGGATCACATCAATAGAGGGTGTCTCTAGAGGGGTGGAGGAGTTATTAAGGTCTGGACCTTTTATAGGATCTAGCATAGTAGTGTAAGATGGCTAGGAGTTCAGCATTTTCCCCTTGAATTTTTGTACCTTCTTGTCTTATACCCCTGGAGTATACTGTTCAGATGTCTAATTTTATTTGTAATTACTAGCTTTCTGCAATAAGTGTCTACAGATTTATTTTCATTGTAGTTATCTGGTCTGTGTTTTCTGCTCAAACTAGGTCACCTTGACTGAGGGTGGCTGCATTGCCTTGGGCACCCAGACTTGATTAGTAATTCATAAATAGCACAAGTGTAAGCTGTAGCTGAACCTCAGCCATTTTCAGTCTTTAGTCTTTTAGCACCTTAAATGGAGCTCCTCCATGGTCTTGATACATCTGCAGGAGTTGCATTTGGGCAGTGCTTCATGGTGTTCACGCCTGTATGCTTGAGGAGGGATGGGCACTTGAGCTCAAACAGAACTGAATGCCTCCTCCCTTACGGAATCTGAATGTGACTACTAGGATCTTTCAATACTGTGATCTATACAATGAACACAGTGTATGTACTGTTTGCAAAAGAGAGAGGCAGGTAAGGCCTCAGTTAGGGTGGTATTAAATTTCCATGCTGGCAGGCAGCGTGGATGTTATGTCAATATAAAGCTATTGCACTACTGTGCACATAGTTGCAGTCTTTATCATACAAGAAATACTGGTGTTAGATTCAGCTCAATGAGGACCTGAATTTCCTGAATACTGAATATTTATACTCAATATGTGATTTCTTTAATATTCATCAAACCAAATTCTCATCAATCAAACAAATCTTATCTTTGTATTCTTAGGTTTGGTGCAAAGGTTTAAGGGTGAGGTGAGAAGGAGGGGCCTTAAAGAGCATTTAGTTACAAGTTTTACGTATAAGATTCACAACGCCCAACATTTCCTGCCTGCTATGTTCCTACCAGATTAGAATGGTGATTTTTTTTTTCCCAAAAAAAGAAAAAAAAACCCACAACTTTGTGAGATCATAAAGAACCTCAGCAGCGTTAAGTTCCCTTTCTTCTAGGTTTTCTGTCAAACTGGTTGAGACTTGGGTAAAGTCGTCTTACAATTTATAGCATTGTCTGAAATAGGTGTTAGTTAATACGTAATTGCATTCCCTTTGTTAGACGTGGCAATGGTGGAATTTCATGTTTGAGTGAATTACTGATACAGCCTCCACTATCCTTAGCAAAAGCCTAGGTTCTTGGAGCAAAGTTGAGAAGAAATTATTGGTTGATCTTTAGCAGTTACAATTTAATGTGTAACTGCTTTGTGCGTAAGTGCAGTTGCCAATGTTGAAAGCATCTGTGTTATTTTAAAAAGACCAAGATGGGGTTGTGACTGGGGAGCAAGGTCCACCAGTGTTCTACTGAATTGTACTTGATATCCTTGTCATGAAAATAATATTTGAATACAGTAATGTTTTTAATTTTTTTCACTAGTTAACAATTTTTTTTTAATGTAAATGGAGAAATTGGAAATACTGCCTGGAGGAAATCTTTATGTGAAAAAGATCTTTGTTGCTCAGTTTCTGCTAGAAGAGTAAGGAAAAAACTTTGCTAGAGGATTTGCTTTTAATAATACTTCTGAAGAAGAATACAAGCTCTAAGAAAAACATAGCTTTTTTTTTTTTCTGTAGTGTACTAAATCCACATTATAATGTATTCAGCAAGAAGAATGAGTAACAAACTGAAAAACAAAAAAAAAAGCAAGGTAAGTTTTTAAATGATGGAATGATGGCTTATGGGAGGGAACAGAGAAGAAACCTGTATCAAATATGACAAAGATGGACAAGATTGTGACATGTTAAAACATAGAAGGAAGTCTTATAAAAATAGAGTCTTCAAGTTCCGTGAGGTAGCTCTTGCTCCACCTTCCAATTGTGCTTTTCCTTTTTCTTGCCAGCTTATTATATTTGTACAGGCATAGCATCGGAACTGGGTTCACATTTCACTTAAGAAATACAAGAACACTATCCTGTGTCCTTAATCTGTTGTCTTGATTTCAAAGCAAATGCCCAGGAACTGTGTGCATACCTGTTCCACTGGAATGAAATAGTATGCCTTACTTTACTCTCTGTTTCTCATTCTTAAACTTGACCTTTTGCAGTTTTAAGAGGCTGGTTGTCTGCTTATGTTTGGCTTTGTATTTTAGCTAATGTGGAAGTGCCTTTTGGTTAAGCAGTCTTTCCTTAACATTGCACAAAATTATGTTACTATAGATATTTAGCAGCCGAGAAGCTCAAAAGTTTATAGCATCAGATCTTTAAAAGACAAAATCTTAAAGTTAAGGAAAGTGCTGTAATGTTCTTGTTGCTCATGTAGTAAATCCTGATTAATATTAGTGAGTTTTGTTAAGAATAGATAGAGGAAAATATATATGGTATGATTACTGTTCATTAAGTCAAATTGATTATGTTCCTTTTGGTCTAATGTATTTGATCTGCAAACATTAGAATTTAGTGGTATTTTAGGAGGTAAAGTGTAGGGATGATTTAAAAATAAAATGTAAAATATGAAATTTTAGCCTGTGGTGGAGAAATTACTAAAGGGGATGAAAATCTGCAAGTCAGAAATTTATTCATTTTGTATGAATTAATATTATGAAATGGAAATGTGTGAAGTGAGGTTCTTTCATCTGGAGAAAAAGAGGCTGAGGAGATACCTTATCACTCTCTACCACTACCTGAAAGGAGGCTCTAGCAAGGTGGGTGTCCATCTCTTTTCCTGAGTAACAGGAAACAGGACAAGAGGAAATGGACTCCAGTTGCGTCAGGGGAGGTTTCAGTTGGATATTTAGAAAAATCTCTTCACTGAAAGGGCCATCGTGCATTGGAACAGGCTGCCCGGGGAGGTGGTTGAGTCACCATCCCTGGAGGGATTTAAAAGGCGTGCAGATGTGGCACTTAGGGACATGGTTTAGTGGTGGACTTGGCAGCGTTAGGTTAAGGATATGGACTCAATGATCTTAAAGGTCTTTTCCAACCTAAATGGTTCTATGATTCTGTGATTTTCCATTTCCATTGAATAGATTTGCACAGATGATACTTTGAGCTGAATGTATTACTTCCCATGTAGACTGCCTTGTTTTGTTTTCCGAGTCTGTAAAACCTTTCATGGGTTCCCTTCCTTTAAGGAGAACAACTCTTCACGCAGTACCCATCTGCATTTTATCATGGCTGTAAATACCATCTTGGCTTCTTGCATGTTGACTTCCCGTATAGTCCTGCCTTTAATTTCTTTCCTTGCCTTCCATATTGCCAGCTGTAGGGTGTGTCTACATGGTACACTGAATGAACTACACATCAGTGATTTACTTTTCTTTTAACCTAACTAATAAAAGAGAAGAATGATGAGCCTGGTCACTAAGTTAACAGATGTGACAGGCTACATTACAGTCAGTGAGTTGCAGGTACTTAGCACCTCTCACTGTAAGATAGAGATCAAAAGTCACTGAATTAATGTGACCACTCAACTTATAGTCTTTGAATTAGCAAACCTAAATCTGATTTTTGGAACAGGTGCATCCTGCAGAGTACTAAGTAGTCTGTCCAAAGCCCAGTAAGAAATCTAAGCCTGGTTGTAACTCGGTACAGGAAGTGCACTGGGAATTTTCATTTCATTATTGGTTTAAGACAATCAAAGTGTGGCTTGTTAATGAAGACAATAGTTCATTTAGTATATGACTGCCCAGTCTGTTAGAGTGAGGGTAGCAGGAGATTGTGTCTAGAAGGGTCACACCTCCAGTAGGAATCTGTAAATCTAAACCTGCTGTGAAACTGCAACTGAAGACAATTAAACTTTCTGAAGGTCAGTACTTGGCTCCTCTTCCCTGTCTCCAGTTTGTATTGAGTTCTATGAACTGATACGTGGCTCTTTTAAAAGAAAGAGAGAGAGGTGGGGAGGGCGGGCTGATAAGATATTATGTGTGCTCGTTAAAGGGTGGTTATTTTATTGACATAATAAGTTTTAGTTCCTGGTCTGGGAACCAACTATTTGCAAGTACAGCATGAAACTTCACACGCTTGTTCTCTACAAGCCTGTCTTGCTGACCACTGACAGCTATTGCACTGGATGCTTAAAGTTAATTTTGTGTGGATTTTGGAAAGTCTGAAACTGGATTACTGAATTGCGGTAAAGAAATATGTTCTGCTACTGGCACCTTTTTGAGACACATTGCCTAGCAAGTTTCCCTTTTTTATCATGACTACTAATGAAGACAAGACTGTAGTTCAAGAAGATATTGTGGTATGTATTCCTTACGGATTTGCTGGTGGGTTTATTAAGCTCTTGCGCTTGTTGGTATGTTTTCATGCTGAATGCTCTCATAGTTGCTCATAAACAAGGTATTGGTGATTTACTTCTAAAATTACATTTCAAGCTGCTTAGTAAACAGATGGTTGTATTTCAGCAAGAAATTAATGTGAACATTATTTTCTGATATTGTGACCTATTTTCAAGGTTCAGGAATTGATCTCTGAGAATTTTGAACATTTGTCATACCCTTTGTCACTTCACAGGCTCACAGAACGCAGAAATTTGGGTCTGAGTTCAGGAGAGATGTGTGTTCCCATTATCTCTATTTTTTTCAGAAACATTTTGAAAACTGAAACCCAAAAAGTTTAAAAACTTATTTATCTGTAAGTGTGCCTTCATGAAATTCGGTGTTGCTCATCTTAACTATATATTGCTCTTTGTGTTTCCAGATTGTCAGGTCTCAATACTAAAAAATTAGATAGATGGAAAAGGTGGAAGAAATTGTTTGTGCAAGTTGGCTCACATAAATATGTTTTACAGTGTCAGTTTTCTCCAGTAGCACGGGCAGACCTTTTCATAAAGTTCAGTTCTGTATTTTCTCTCTCTGAATTTTTTTCTTTTTTCTTTCTTTACCTTTTTCTCCCTCTGTCTTCTCTATGCTGATGATATTTCTCCAGAGTATTATCTCTGACATTGCATATCCCCTCTTCATCTCTTTCTCCTCCTTGTTCTCAGCTACAACAAATTTGCTCTTCAAAGATGTTCCTGTGACTAATTGATCTTCTCCATTTTGTTGTTGAGGGTGTGTAAGTTCACAGTTAGCATCCTCATGTAAAGGTTTATTCGAACAGAACCTGTGGAAAGAGTTAGTAAATCTTGAACCTTGTCTGCAGCTTTCTTCTCCTTCATGCTTTACATTTCTGTTTGGTTTATGTTGTCCGTTGCAATTGCATCTATAGTGTTTTGTCTCTTCAGCAAGTTAAATTAGATCATAGTTCATACAAAAGTATCTTCTATTAAAATTCCCTAAAGAAATCCTGGTGTATTTCTTCCTTGGTTTCTGCATCTTGGCATCTTTTTCTTCCTCCTTTTCCAATAGCCTTTTACAAGTATTTTTACATCTATATGATTCTTGAGATAAACAATTTTATTGTGTAGGATACAAGTATGCATTTGTTATCTCTGTGGCAGTTCATGTATTTTTGCAGGCTACTGCAATGTCTCTTAAGTATCCATGTCATATAGGTGTTAATTTGCCTTCTTATACCTGACTGGAGAAAATCTATTAATGCTTAGAGACAAGATAAAGGCATGTCAGAAATACTTGAATAGCACAGCTCTTTAGATTTCTGAAAAAATAGCAGTAAAAATTGTTACGAAATGCATCTTAAGCTAGAGAAATGCGGTCAGCAAGAAACAGCTTCAGTTTCAGCTACAAACATTTAGAGGCACCAGCACATCCTTCAGCAGTGTGTACAAAACTAGATAGTTAATGAGTCAAAACTTGTCTGTCTGTAGGTGTACAATATGCATAGGGACAGCTTTGGCATATGCATCCAATAATTACTGCTTATGCCATCTCTAGACTTCTAAAAGTGAGAACCACATTCATTGTCTTGACTTGTTACTGTTTTTCAGTAACAAGTTTTTTTGTCCTGCACTAAGTGAATGTTTTAATTGGTGACAAAGGGCAAAGAAAAGCATGACAGCTTAATGAAAGGTCATGGTAAAGATAAGAGTGATACAGCTTTACTCAACTGATTTTTTCTGAGCAGGATAATCGGTAGGACAAGTTTAGTGCTGTCTCCCCTGCAGCTCCCACGTCACAGAATCTTCTAGGTTGGAAGGGACCTTAAAGATCGTCTTGTCCAACCGTCAACCTAACTTTGACAAAAATAAACACCCACACAACAAAAAGCAACACCATCACTAAACCATATCTCCCAGCACTACATCAACACGTCTTTTGAACACCTCCAGGGATGGTGCCTCAACCACCTCCCTGGGCAGCCCATTCCAATGTCTGATAACCCTTTCGGTGAAGAAATTTTTCCTGATATCCAGCCTGAACCTCCCCTGGCGTAACTTGAGGCCATTTCCTCTCGTCCTGTCGCCTGTGACCTGGGAGAAGAGACCGACCCCCACCTCTCTCCAGCCTCCTTTCAGGTAGTTGTAGAGAGCAATAAGGTCTCTCCTCAGCCTCCTCCAGGCTGAATAACCCCAGCTCCCTCAGCCTCTCCCCATAAGACTTATACTCCAGACCCCTCACCATCTTTGTTGCCCTTCTCTGGACCCGCTCCAGCACCTCAATGTCTTTTTTATGGTAGGGGGCCCAAAACTGGACACAGCACTCGAGGTGGGGCCTCACCAGTGCCGAGTACAGGGGGACAATCACCTCTCGGGCCCTACTCGCCACGCTGTTCCTGATACAGGCCAGGATGCTGTTGGCTTTCTTGGCTACCTGGGCACACTGCTGGCTCACGTTCAGCTGACAGTCGACCAACACCCCCAGGTCCTTCCTATCTAACGTCTTCCTATCTAACCCTACTTTCCCACAACTCTCCTTTGCCTTCAGCATCAGGCATACCTCTCCCTTTCATTTAAAGCAGCCCAAATATCACCCTGTCTTATACTGGCACTGTGTCATCGGGCAAGGCAGAAACTGCAATCTGTAAAACTTTGGAGAGGTGGAAGAATGGGAAGATCCCTTCATTCTAGGAGTAACTCATTGCAGCAGGGCTGGGCATTCAGCAGTACCACAGCGTGGGGCCTTTTCACTTTGAAAATATCTTCTGAGCCTTTACCTACATAAAGGAATCCATGATTGATTTAACTTGGGAGACTTCTTTTGTGAAACCTGTTACTGGGAAGCTGATTATCAGTTAATAATCCTTATTTTACTTTATTAGTCTTACAGATAATAAATATTCCGTTTCTCTATTAGTTATCACTTCTTCTAATATTCTGATATCCTCCATTTGTAATCATGTATTTGAAAAACACTTTAAACTGTTAACTCCTTTTTCTTTTTAAATATCAGATTAGGTTTGTTGTTTTCCTTTGGTTGAGCTCCCTGGGCAACATTTTTTAATATGCTGATTCCTAAGGGAAACATCTATTTGTAATACTAGCTTTTAAGCCTCGGTTTGTGTTTGGTTTTGTTTTTTTTTCCTGTTACAGGAAGAAAAAAGTGAAGAAATGTCTACCAATTTAAAATACCTTTCCTTGGGCATCCTGGTTTTTCAGACCACAAGTTTAGTCTTGACCATGCGTTATTCTCGGACACTGAAAGAAGAAGGACCTCGTTACTTATCCTCTACTGCAGTAGTTATTGCTGAACTTCTGAAGATTTTGGCCTGTGTTCTATTGGTCTACAAAGACAGCAGTATGTGTCAAATTTTGCACCAAGTAATTTTCCTAATCAATATGCTGTATTGTAGTGGCAACTGCAAATCAGCCATGTGAGTACAGGTGTGCAACAAAGCATTTCCCTTCTCATGTAAGAAATAGTCTTGGAAAGACACTAATCATACTTCACTCCTCAACACGTGACAGAAGATATTGTGTATTTGTTGAAGAGAGTTTTCTTTAAAGAATGTGGATACTGAGGAGTGCAAGGATAATTTTTCTACTAACAGCTTGAAGATTGTGTTTGCTCAGGCATTTTAATAAATTAGTATGTAGAAATAGGAAAGAATGAAAAGCTTTAAGTGTGTCCAAAGCATGAATGATGATTTAGAAGCCTATATTAAACAGGAGATGCAGAAGGGGAGGAAGCAATTTCATTACTACAGGAATAAGCACAGTTTTAAGCTCAAAAAAAAAAAGTATATTCAGATTTTCTCAAGTTCTTATTTTGTACATTTTATACTGAATTTATCCGGTTTCTTGACACATATATTTGATCTTCAGGAGCTTAAAAATATTGTATATGCGTAAATATTGATGACTTTGTAAGCTCCTACATATGCATTTTTAGGTGATACTCTTTAATGTATCATCTTCAAATATTGATATGGTTTCAGTAAGTTTTGCTTAAAATATTTTGAATAATTGTTCTAGTTCTATTATTCTAGGAAAACAGTGTCTTTTTTTTACATATATGAGGCTCATGAAAGTCAAACAAACAGTATTTTGAGGTCTTGATAGCAGTGATAGCTATCTTTGGTTTTGTGGGTTTTTTCCTCTCCTTTGAGCGAATGTCTATTTATTTTATTGTTTCTTTGGGCAGAGTGCAATTTACGGACTCTGAACAGAGTGCTACATGATGAAATCCTCAATAAACCCATGGAGACTCTTAAACTTGCTATTCCTTCAGGAATTTATACACTTCAGAATAACTTGCTCTATGTAGCATTGTCAAACCTAGATGCAGCCACATACCAGGTATTGTACATTTGGATTTCTCTGTAAGTTTCAAAATACCACGAGTTACATGATAGTAACTGTTTCTGGGTTCTTCTAGGTTACATATCAACTGAAAATTCTTACCACAGCGTTGTTTTCTGTGTCCATGTTGAGCAAGAAATTGGGTGTATACCAATGGCTTTCATTAGTAATACTGATGACAGGAGTGGCATTTGTGCAGGTAAATTTTAACAGGTGGTATGTGTTTATTTAATGTGTTTATTCAAGGAACTTACATTTCCATAGTGGTTATACAGCATTCTGATTCTACAGCTGCACATGAGTAGTGTCGGGAACTATGAATCACAACTGGGCAGGGCTAGATGACACCAGAAATGGTTCAAATGCAGAAGATAACACCTCTCTCGTGTCCCTGTGCTCTACTATAGAATGTAAAAGGGCCTCTGGAGCAACCTGCAAATAACAGTGATAGCAGTACTTATTAGCACACTTCTTCAGACGTTAGGAATTCACGGATCTTCTGTACAGCACAGTTCTGCTGCTCACTTTATGATATGGTTTCAGCATGGCAAATTTACTTGAATTTTTTCAAGAGGCAAACTTGGCCTCTCTTCTAAATAGTGTAGGCACAGTAGCTTGTAGTTTTCAGTGGGCAGGATCATGGGATAAGAGAATATTCTAGGAATTTTAGCAGATTTTAGTGTATCTTGAAATCTTTATTTTATTCACATTTAAAAATGTGAAACAACTCTGAGGATTAAATTTTATTTGAGTTTTCAAATTTAATAAATAAAATGAGAACAAAACATTTGGATAATTAACAGACTCTTCAGTGTGTTTTTGTCTAGGGCATTGCATTTTATTCTGTTAGCATTAGATATATTGCAGGATTTAGCTTAGTAAATTTCAGCTTGTGTTAGTCCTCTGCATGATCACTGAAGAGGGGCACATGCAAAAGGCAGTTAATCCCATCTTAAAGGCAGCTGGTGTAAGGGGTTTTCTAAGTGTGCTTATATTTGTAAAATAACTAACTGTTGGGTGGCAAGAGTTGGTGACTGAATGACCATAAGTCATGCTGGGATAGAGAAGCAGTTACAGCTTAGAAAAAATTCTGTACCTGTTTAAATTGGTGGGTATTCTCCCAGTTCAGGCACAACTTTACTCCTTACAAATATGTAGAAAGAAAAATTTAGGCTTTTCAGTCCTTTAAAAGTATTTATGGTGCAAAATACAGAACTTTACAAGCATGTGATTGTCTGCATTTAGTAACAGTTATTGTTGCTAGAAAACAAATTTACATTTTAAAGATGGTCATGACTTGATTTTTATCAGTGAATTTCGTATAACTGTTTTTATATCCAGTGGCCTTCAGACTCTCAAGCAACAGCAGCTAAGGAACATTCGGCAGGATCGCAATTTGTAGGCCTGATGGCAGTTCTTATAGCGTGCTTTTCTAGTGGATTTGCTGGGGTTTATTTTGAGAAAATTTTAAAGGAAACTAAGCAGTCTGTGTGGATCAGAAACATTCAGCTTGGTAAGTTTAATTTTAGTCATCTCCTAGAGATACTGGATTTTGAAGAATTAAGATAAATATGTAAAAAATATAAAAATAAAAAATATCACCAACAATTTACTGTTCTGCATAAATGTACTTCTAAAACCAAAGGTATAGACTCTGCTAGATAGAATTCTGGTGGTTGCTTTCTGATCTCAACCTAGTTCTTGATTTAATTATAAAGTGTCTGTAAGTTTGCATAGAATCTGCCACTTGAATTTGTATTTAAAATTTTCTAAAGAATGTTGTTATCTTATGCAGGATTCTTTTTGCAGTAGGCTACTGAAGTAGTTCTGGGTCTTCTAGACCTTGGATATTAAAATGGTCCTAGAGCTGATCCATTTTCCTGAATGAGTTTTCTCTCACCTCAAAGCAATCTTTCCCGTGTTTATAAGGTTGGAAATATGACTTAAGCAATATCCTTTTGTTTCTTTAGCAGGGCCTGTTCTAATAGGACAAGGGGTAATGATTTTAAACTAAAAGAAGGTAGATTTAGTCCAGATACAAGGAAGAAATTCTTTACTGTGAGGGTAGTGAAACACTGACACAGGTTGCCCAGAGAGGTGGTAGATGCCCTATCCAAGGTCAGTTTGGATGGGGCTCTGAGCAACCCAACCTAGATGAAGATGTCCCTGCTGATGGCAGGGGTATTGCAATGTGTGTGATAATAATGAAAATTGAATAACCTGATTTTTTTTGTATTTATTTTTTCAGTGAGCTGAATTTCCCTCAATATGAAATTCAGTAGAATTTGTTTATTATTAAGGTTGTTTTCAGTTCAAAAATGAAATTAATGTTGTCATATTTCATAGAGAGTTTCCTGATACAGCTTTTAGAAAATATATAAAACGTGAAACCACAATTTCAAAAATATGTTAGTGTATCCCTTCTGCAAGTGCAAGATAGTTGCCCACAGAAGACATTGTATCTTTCAGGCGCAAATTGGTCATAAGGAAGAGCTTTGACAAAGAGCTTTTATTAAAACACAAATAACAAAAACTGTGTGTCCAACCTGGTTGGCATTTTTATATCTGAAGAGAATTATTAGCACTATAGAAAAAATTGAAAAAGATATTTGAAGAATTTTTGAAAAATGATATGATATGATACCAGTATCATATTAGGGATGTGTGAATAGTTGATTTTATTTATTTGTTTTAGGAAATCAATTGGAAAATTGGAGTAATTAGTTTAATCTAAATGAAACCTACATTTTAAGTTATGTCTACAAAAATAATTATTTCTTGTCACGTGGAAGGTTTTATTTTGGTCAAAACAATGCCGCCCTTTTCAGATGCAAAGAAATGTGGTGAAAATAGAGATCAACTTTTCACAGAAATGGAATGGAAAAAATGTTCCCCTTTCCTGCTCAGGACTAGAGCATATGTCAGTCACAGAGAAGGAGTTTACACTACTTCCATGCCTGGGGGGACCTGGAAAATTTTCCACCTGATAGAAGAACACTATTCTCATCAAATTATAAACTTTTTAATCTCATCTCATTTTCTTCTTTTGACATTGTGTCTCTACTAATAAACATTCATTGTGTTTGAGACTGGTTCAGAAGAACCCCACTTCCAAGATCCTTGTATAAATTGTCAAACTGACAGGTCCTGCTCTTGCTGAGTCAGTGACCATCTCCTCCACTGAAAGTTCTCCTTGTTTTTCTCTCCAGGTTATAGTGTGACTTCAGACTTCAGTTATGAGTAGTTTCAGGAAAACTGAAACTGTGTTTAAGTGAATTTTGCTATACGCCATCCCATTCCAGTAGAAAGCAATCACCCCATTCCTGTAGAAAGCAGTGGAAGATAAGTATATAAGAATGTCCTAATGGAAATAGACAAAACTTGTTGTAAGTGTAGAAAATAGCTTTTAAAAGAGAATTTCTGTCTGAAACTGATTGCATTTGAATGTATTTTTTAAATTAGATATATGTGAGCAGTCCTTGAGGACAAGGAACCTGTTTACATGGTTTTTGATTTAAAGCTTTTAAATCAATCTTGTACTTTCAGGATTTTTTGGTAGCATATTTGGAATGATGGGTGTATACATTTATGATGGAGAACAACTGTCAAAGAATGGATTTTTTCAAGGATACAATAAACTTACTTGGATAGTTGTTGTTCTACAGGTGAGATAACCTTGCATCCCATGTTTTTGTGAAGGTGCTTGGGATTTACTTTTCTATAAATGACTGGGAAAATTAATGGGTGTCATTGAAGCCATTGAGAATTCTATCGTCAATATTAGAATAAACCTCTAAATAAAAACCTGGAAAATATATAGCAAGTATATGACTAAGTATTGTGAAACATAAAAGCATGTATGCATTATTTCTTTTTCAATCTTTAAAAAAAATAATATATGTACTCTTTGTCCTGTGGCTAAAAATGTATAGTACAAGCATTGCCATTAATTTAAAGATGGTAATACAATCAACAATTTACTTAATGGGGAAAGAAGGACTCCTCAAATATTTATCTTCAACAGTACATATCCATAACATAAAATAAATGTAATGCTCCTAAACATAGGCAAAAGCTTTTCCTAAAGTAAGCGGGTGTTGTTACAATATGTGCTCTCAGTGGAATTGTCAGGCTGCAAATCTGAACCTCAATATTTTTTCAGGCACTTGGAGGGCTGGTGATTGCTGCTGTTATCAAATATGCAGACAACATTTTAAAGGGATTTGCAACTTCCCTCTCTATTATACTGTCAACGTTGATCTCCTATTTCTGGCTGCAAGATTTTGTCCCTACAAGGTAAGAAGTATTTTCCATGTATGCTGAGGGAAAAAAAACCAAAACTTAATAAGGTTAAAACTTAATGCTTACCAGATATAACTGCAAAAATTAATAAGAAAACAGGCCAAGCCATGCTTTTAGAATATTTAGATTTCATAGCATAAGGTAACTAGTATTTAATTTGTCAGTATAGTTGGCAAGATTAAATTTTCTGTAAGATACAGCTCACCGCAGGTCAGGAATAATTGAATCTCAATTCTTGGCTTTTGCCAAAGCACTCTCTTGCAGGCTCTGTGGGTTTAGTTCGCTGTCCTTTTCTCTTCTTTTCCTCCCTCCCTGATCTCCCTCAGTTTTGTTCAGCTCCTACTTTGCTTTTGTGCTGAAGCTCTTTAGTTTTGTCGCTTGCCTTGCACTGCCTTGGCTCTGCTCCTGGAACCAGTCCCCCCCTGCTGGCTGCTCTGAGTAAGATCGTGACAAAGGGGGTGCCTGTCTCTTGTTTCCTCTTTGTCCTCTAAGTGGACAGATCTTCCACAAGTCATCTCATCTCATAACAAGAGGAGTTATGGCCAAACAATTATAATGATGATAATCGTTTTATTTGGTTTTCATCCAATCTCAAAACAGTCTGAGATAATTGCAGTCACACACACATGGAAGTTACACTACAGCAATTAGTTGCCCAAGGACACCTGGAAGCCCAAAGGCAGAGCTTTTTTCTAGGACAATATTTATTAGTGAAAACACTTAACCAAGACAGAAAAATGCTTGCTATGTGCTTCTAGGCCCAATACACCCTGTCCTTATGTTTTGTGAATCAGATTTTAGTAGTTCTGTGCACTGCAGGTTTTGTACTTGGGTAGGTTCCAGAATACTGCTTGTCTTGGCAATGCATGCAATATATGGTGTGTAGAAGTAATATTCCAACTTTCAGATATGTTAATAGGATTTTGCTTATAATTAACCTCACGTATGTTACACGTACTCAAAGTGTAAAAATATTTTGAATAATACTTACAACTTTTGTATCTGATACAAAGGAACATCTTCTTATCTAAAAGTATTAGTTGCAATATTAGAAGGGGTTTACTTTAAACATTCAAAACAGGACGTAGAACAAGGCTTAAAAAGTGGAAGACACTGAACTTAAATTATAAGTAGCCTATACTTGTCCTCTCAAAACAAATAGAAAGTAGTTTAAGAATTCCTCTGTGCTGAAATGGAAAATTAATAAGTAACTTATCAGCTTCTGCAAACATGATGAAAATGGAAACAGAGGTAAATGATTAAATGTGATGGAGCCAGCTAGCAGCATGTAGCACTTGAAGCAATCTAATTTAATAAAACTTGATTAACTTGAGTTAATCAAACTTAATCTTTAGTACCTTGCTTATGCCAGCTGAATGTATTTGGACTAAAACTATGATTGTTTCTGTCATGGTTCAACAAGTATTTTTGATTGGTATAATAGATGTAAAGTACATAAGTGCTTGAATGTGTTGCAATGGATCATGTCCAGAAACAGGCTAACTCTGTTCTCTGAAGGATTATCATATCATGTGCCACAGTTTTTTTAGCATTTGGTTCAGAAGATCAAATTTTCAACATTGTCATGTCTTTATGACAAGTTTCTTTTCTAAAATGTGTACTGATTGTCTGTTGGCTTTGCATATTTTGTTTTCAGACTTGTAACTATCAAAACAACTTGAAAGGCCCATATGTCATAATACAAAAGATGCCTTTATTATCTTTTCCTTACATAAATCTTTATGTATCTGCCAAAAATTAGATTATACTGACTTGCAAACTGGTTCTTGGGCAGCAGTAATTTGTTTTGACGCAAGCTTTGGACTTCAAAGCAAACACAACTCCCAACAACATGATGTATGTAAGATGTTAACAGTGGCTGGGTAACCATGGTAGTTGCACTTCTTTAGCTTCTTCTTGAGTTTTGCACAGAGCTTTAGGCAAAAGAAAAACAAAACAGAAAACCAATTGGTCTGATTACTTTTGACAATTGTTCCACAAAACTACAATTTTCATTTTCAGAATATGTTAGTGTAATGACACATTACTTTGTGATGTAAGTTTCTTATTTCAACTTCTTCCTACATTCTTTATAATAAGTATATGTGAATTATTTTGTTCTTTATAAATGGGACAAATATAAGTTATCTTTCTTTATCCACAGAGGGAAAGTGTCCTTTCTTTTAATTGTATTATGTAAATAAAATTGCATCAACTAAATGAGCTAATTTTTTTTTTTTCATCCTTATTCTATTCAGTGTCTTTTTCTTCGGAGCCGTCCTTGTAATAGCAGCTACTTTCCTATATGGTTATGATCCCAAACCTGCAGGAAATCCCATTAAGGCATAGCAGACTTCCTCATCAGCCTGCTTCTCAAGATCGTGCATTGCGGGTCTTGCTAACAGTGGCACGTGGACAGTGTCATTTTGCACTGCACGGAAAGGATTGCTACCCTGAATCTATTGAAGAAATGCTTATGAGTAGTTTTGAACAGCCAGAGGGCTTAAAGGTGGATGATGATACTGTCTGTAACTGATGGAAAAAAAAAAAAATGGCAGGGGAATGCCCAGTGCAACTTGCTAATAAAAACTTGAAAGGAACAAAAAGTTTCCAAGAAACTGCAATTAAGAATGTTTACAGCTTTGACTGGGATTGCATCAAAAGAATTTACTGTATTGACTGCTGCAGAAATATGTCCTATGCACTCTTCGAAAGAGCACATGACAATATTGTCAGATTGTATGTTTTTGCAATTTGACTATACTTAATCTTAGTAAATGTTTTTAACTATTTGTCTATTTACATGAAATCAGCTGAATACACATCATAGTTCTAAAGTGATGGTTCTAATTAGGTATTCCTTATTAAAACTGTGAAGATTGAAGTATGATTGAAAGACACTCTCACAATATCCAATATTTTTATATTTCTAGAAGCCTGATTTAATAACAGAAATCCGTTATTAAATCCTAATATTATAATTCTGTTGCTTATATAAAACTATTGTAAGAATGTTAATATTCTCATCCCTAAGTACAGAAAGGGAGAAATTCAGAGGGAAATATTTGTTGATACCCCGGCCTTCGTCAGGACAGGCTGTGGTGTTCCAACAGATGCAATGGCTCCGTGAGCACAGGCTGGAGGTTACTGCACTGACCTGGCATTAAGAGTAGGGTTACGATGCAGTGCTCGCTCACATGTAATGTTAGTTCTTTTTATTTTTATTGATTAAAAAACAGCTTTTGGGCAGAACCTTTAAAGTAGTTTTTATGCTTTAAATATCCTCTGGGGAATTTTTTAACCACAGTTTAAAAAAAAAAAAAGCCCATAATAAACATTTTAAATGCATTGTTGTCTGTAACAGTTCCATCTGGAGCTATTATGGTATATCATCTGTATACTGTACTGTATTTTATTACAGAGGTGTTTTTTAAACAAGTGTTGTTTACTCATAAATTCTCCAAGACTTTTTCAGTACATTTCTATGTAATGGCTTAATTAGAGGTTGGTGGGTTTTTTTAATTATTATTTTGTTCTGGGAGTCCTTGAACCAACAAACCAAAATGGGTTCTCTGGAGCTATTCAGTCTAGTAGAGGAATTACTTTAATAGGAAACATAATGAAAAAGTAATTAATTGTGCAATAGGTAAATATAAAAGCACGCTGTTCTGTTTTAAACCAAAAAAAAAACCTTCACAAGCCTAGATGCAATTAGAACTTAGATCAATTGGACTGTTACGAACACTTCACTTGTTGAAGTATTTGCATATAGCCAGAAACACGAAAAAGCTGTCTTAAATATCACTTGTTTTCAGGAGACCTATTCACAATGGATATTAATGCAGAGTGCTACGCTTGTAAAGGTATATATATTTATACAAAACTATATCAATAGTCCCTTACCTGCAGAATGACAAGTGGTAAAAATGTATGATTTCGTTTATTTCCTCCCTTCACGCTCTTTCTCTCTTCTGTCTTCTGCTAATGAACATGTTGTGAGAGAGGTGTTTTAAAATGTTTACCAAAGTACCTCATCCTCTTTTCCACATTGTAGCGGTGGATTAACAAGGAGATTCTGTAAGAGTGTTCCTAAGATTTTTTTTTTTTTTTTAATGAAGTATTGTAAATGGGAAAGGAAAAATTTTGCTTACGTCAGCCAAGTAAAAATAGTGTTTTTCTTCTGTTGGTAATGACATGGATTATCAACTTTTTGTTTGTTTATCGTATCAGAGCAAGACATTAATTTCAGAGTTATGCCAAGGGCTTGCTAAGCTTTGTGAACTGTGAATTTATCCCAGCATGCCATCATTGCAGGAGCTTTGCTACTTGGTAGTGAAAACTATCTCGTGTTGCCCTAAATTGGCATTCTATGTTAATATTAAACCTTTTACCTATAACACTCAATGTGGCAAAATCTTTGAAAAATTACATTGAGTAATTTCGCCACTGAAATACAAGAAGAGGGAAGATGCGTAGAGTAGCGGCTTGCGGTATTGCTTGCTGTAGAAAGGGAGGAGCCTAACTCTGAAACCATCTGAGAAGTGCTGGTAGTAATACCTGAATTGAGTTTTGACTTTTAATTCCAGGAATCACAGTCATGGAAATCAGTCAATTCCTTGAGGAATTTCTCTAAAAAACGTAAGAAGCAGGTTGAGAACACTTCAAAGACAGTTACACAGGAAGGGACCGAATAATCACCGTGTTGCTGGAGTTCTGTTACGTACAACCCAGTTTTAATACTTCAGGTGCATCCGTCAATATTTGTAAGTAAGCATCAGTTTAAAAGAAAAGAACAGGAATAGGTGCTCTTTGCTTTTGAATAGGGTGCCATACAGGTTTGGAAAACAACATATCTACTGTACTTAGGAATAGTAAGTCCTGTCAGTAGATCAGTGACTCTTCCATGCTTCCAGTTGACAGTTCCATTACATTTTCCAGTAGAGGGAGGGATCTCTGCATACACTTTTTGCTGCAAAGGAAATAGCAGTCTGCATTTTGAGCTGCCTTTCCTTGGCCCTTCACAGACTGAGGAAGGATTCTCCCCTGAGGCCCTCCAGGTTGAAAGGAATTATTCTAGACAGAGGGAAGATAGCTATGTTTCTTAAGAACAGAAAGGTTTTGAGGTGGGTTTGCTGATTTCTGTAACCTTCGCAAACTGAGAGCATATGCATATTTTCTCACTGAGATACTTTTCTATCTGGATTTTAAAATTTAAAAAAAATCAACAAAAAACCAATTTAAGTCTGTAACTCATTAACTAACCAAAGAAGCACAGCTAGCACAGAGCATTGGGAAGTAGGGGATAGTGTGCTTTGAGTTTGCCCTAAAAGCAATCTGTAGGAGTCTAACTTTCCAAAAAGAAACCTGTTTATCTGAGCTATTTTTCTGACTTGTAGACAATGGATTTGTTACTTCAGTTGTATATTTAGGAGGCTAACCTATACTTAGCAGAATTTTATTTAAGTATTTATAAAGTTATAGCTAGGTATTTATTTGCAATAACTTGAATTATGGATTTTTTGTTTCAAGACTTGCATAGTGGGAGTACTAGTATTTATTGAATACTTGGATATTTAGTAGTTTTATTTGAGAATCTCTGGGATACATGATAAATGGTCAAATAACAATAAATGTAGAACTATCTTGAGAGCAAAATAAATCAGCAGTTCAGTGGTGAAAAATCTTGAGTCTAATAAAGTAAGATAAACTTTTCTTTATACATTGTATTTCTGTGCTAGCCACAAGTGCCCAATAATATTTTTTTCTCAAAGAATTCAAATAATTTTATAGTTCTATTTACCTTCTTTGTTTTAGACAAACTATAAGAAAATTTCCTTTTTTTTTTTTAGTTTTACTAATGGGTAGATTAATATTCTAGATCCAGTTTCTACAAGATAATACTTTGGGGGTTTTACTGTAATTTTTTAGAAACTATTGTTTTTCCTTTAAAAAAGGATCTTATTTTGGTAGCATATACTTGTGTTTCAGTTACTCATACATTTCTTCCACAGATTTTTAGGCGTATATAATTGTTTTGTGTTCCTAACTTATTTTTATGGCTGTAATTCAAAAGACTGTAATTGATTTTGTTAAATTATTTTAAAATTGATAAGTGAAATGTTGCATTTCTTCTGGTTTTCATTGTCAGTAACTTTCATATTTTAATATATTTCCTTATTAGCTGTGCATGTTCTGTTGTATTTTAGCAATTGGCGTTTTCCAAATTTGAAGCTGTCACTCATTTTCCTCTTGTTGAGCGTGTTTCTTGCTGGATATTGTGAATGAGGAAGGTTATTTGTTGTTTTCTTCTCTGAAATCCATGTTTTGTAAGAATGAGATATTAAAAAACATTGAGGGTTTTTGTGTATTAGAATGGTAATGTTTATTTATAACATGATATTATACCATATATGTGGTAGTGTATCATTACCTTTGGTGTTCAGTTAATGTAAGATCATCCACGAAGTGTTTTCTTCCCTTGTTTTCATTGTTCTGTTCATTTTTAATGCTGATTATTTTCCACAGGAAGTTACTAAAGAGTTTCTACTCTTTCCAGGTAAGCTCACTATATGTTTTTAAGTATCTAGAATTAAGATATTTTTACTGGAAAAAACGCAGAGGAAAATGTAACAAAATAAGTGGGATTAATTAGATGATATCTTCTGCTTATATCAGAGATGAAATCTCTGCTCTGAAATACAAATTTCTGTTCAGTTGAATTCATAACTTTTTCAAATTATTTCCTGCTGGGTGAATTTATAACTCTTTCTGGAAGCAAAAAAACCCCAACTGTCCTGAGGTGCTATTCAGTCCTCATTCTTGAATGTCTCTTTGCACATTTGCATCCAAGAGTAGACATGACATTTTTAACTCTTGCTTTCAACCTTCTGTCATTGTTCTGACTGTAATTAGCCTTATTAATTTCATTAGCAATTTATAGCTCAGTAAAAATTGCTTAGATGCTAAGCATATGTTTATAATTGCTGCCATGAGGAACACTTTTTTAGATTTTCAAAAGTTCGTCTTTATTGTCAATATATTTTTAAATTTAATTTTAAATATATGAACCCAAATAGAAATCATATATTCAAACATTGTAGCAAAACTTTTAAGGTAATCTTAGGATTTTTTATATGTTGATGTCAGTAGTTGTTTCTGATTACGCTGAATGCAATTCCAGTATATGTTGTTTCCAGGCAGTTTGGAAACAGGTTATTTTTTTGGTATAACACTGCTGAACCATGGAATGCATCTTACATGATGTAATATAGTCTTTTTTTAATCTGTATTGGGGTAAAATACTGTATTTTTTTCTCCTGTATTTGTGGATAACATCACTAGAGTAATAAACTGGTTAAAATTAAGCACTGTCTTTATTAAGAATACGATGTAAAACTGAGAGCTTTGTAAATAGAGAGGCTTGCCTTATGCATATTTTAGCAGAAATAAAACAATGCTTTAATTAACATATTTTTTTTCAGAATATAATTTTTGGCATAATTTTCTATAAACTACAGAAGTCTGATGTAAGATGTTTCTTAGTGGTATCTTTTAACATACAGCTTACTGAATTTTGCCAGAAATTTAATTTTGACTGAGACATGCTTCTTTTTGACCACTGTATGATGACTTCTTGTGAATCGCATTACACTGTTGCTGTGACTGTCTGTCCCTGCACTCTGCTGGTCTGAAAACCCTGAGCTTGTTCAGGACTACGCTTCCTGAACTGGAGGTGGTAGAGAGCATCTGGGTATCAAGTACCAAGTTACAGTATGGTGTGTGATTGTAACACTGTAATCCTTTGTAGAAGAGATTTGCCAGAAGTTACCAGGCGGCATCCGGTGATTTGGTGGTAGCAATATTTGGCGATAATGACATCAGTAACAGGGGTTGGTCTAATGTTAAGGTGTGGATGGAAAAACAGCTGTTTAATCAGCCTAGTTACAAAATTTCTTTGCTGAGATGTAGTTCTATTAACTATTTACATGAGTTCCTTATGTGTCCTGTACGTGTCTGTGTGTGACACTCCCGTCAAAACATAACAGTGCTTTTTTCAAGGAGTAGACTTGAAACCACAGTGAAATTTTAGGACCCCTCACCTTTTCTAATAGGAGAGGTGAGAAACCCTGGAATGTAGTGCAATGGTCACATGTTTGGCTTAACATCTTAAGGCTTGTAACAAATGACTGTTAATGGCAGTGGCTGCAGACATCCTTCTGGCCCTGTGGGTAGCCCAGTAGATCCACACTTTGTGTCATGATCTAGAGTCTCCATTGCCTTTGTCTCGCTGTGAGACCAGAGCAGATCCGCTGGCCTGAGGAGAGACGCACCTCATGATATTCTAAATTCCTTAAAAGCTGCATTATGATAAGATCATAAGAGGGTGCTTGGCCTTAAGGCTAATAGTTTAACTTAAGGTCACCTGATCTTATGCGGTGATTTACACCCTGTTGTTGCCATAGTGCTGGAAGGGAGCTGGAGTGCAGGGCTGTAGGCTAGGGCTGAGGTTCAGTGCAGCAGCCACTGGTACGGAGAAAGAGGGTGTTAATGGGCAGCTGAGGTTGGGGGAAACAGGGATGTCACAGGAGCTGGGGACAGAGGGGTATGCTGTAAGAGGGCTGGAAGATGGAGGACCGAGTGAAGAAGAACATGGAGAAAAGACTGGTGTGTGGATATGGCCATGGAGAGCTGTGTTTGAGATGGTGAACGTCGTATACTGGACGTGGACAGATGTTGCTCCATTTAGTGCTGCCAGACATCAGTGGTGAAGGAATTTAAAAATAAAAATATTAATAAAAATAAGTATGAAAATAAATAAAAATAAGTATGAAAAAAATTAATAGTAATAGTACGCATTTCTAAAATATTTTCTCCGCTAACACAGGGAGAGCCAGTCGCTGGTGTCTCACTGCCTGGGGGCCGTGTCCTAAGTCAGAGCCTGAAGCAGCCCGCACAGTTGAAGTTGTTAGAGCTGCCCCGAGCCAAGTTTGAAATGTGAGTGTAGGAGCGCGGAATGCCCCCGAGTTGGGTGGTGAGGATGGATTCTACCTGTGCTTATGTGCTTTGGCTCCAGAACTGTCTTTCTAGCAAGTGTATCCCCTAAGAAATGCCTCTTTTGCTCCTTTTTCCAGGCCGGCTCGGGGCGGGAGGAGGCGGCCGGTGTCCATGCCGTGGGCTCGGCTGGGAGGGGGCAGCCCGGAGGCCTGGCGCTGGCGGAGGTACGCGGGGCGGCGGCGGGGTACACAAGCCAAGTCCCGCCGGAGCACGGCCGTGGCTCGGGGAGCAGCAGCACGGGACGGGGGGGCTCCCTCTCCCGCGGGCACAGCCGCGCCCGGTGCTCTGGCAGCACCTTTTTAATTCCATTTTTCCAATGTATGTACTTTTTCCCGAGGCTGGCCGTTAACTCGCCGACAGGCACCGAGGCGCAGCCCGGCGGCCGCAGGCCTCGGCGCGGCTGGCGCGCGGCGGGGGCCGGGCCGGGCGGTGCGTGCTGCGCACGTGACCAGCCCCCGGCCAATGGGGCGATCGCGTGATGCGCGGCGGCGGCTGCGCGCGGAGGG
>NW_015090812.1:19435732-19446295 GCF_001431845.1 Calidris pugnax
TGCGGCCGGGCCCGGTCCGGCGGGGGGTGGCGGGCCTTGGGCGGCCGCAGCTGGCGGCGTGCGAGCGGGCCGTGCTCCGGCGGCGAGCTGGGCTCTGCGGAGAGGTTTCGGTGTGTTTTATGCTGCGGGGTGCTGCAGCCCCGGTAGCTTCGTTCCGGCGACCCGGGCTGGTTTCCTTGAGGCCGTTGCCCGAGAAACACCTGTCAGGGTGTCACGCCGGTTCAGGGCTTCCTGAGCGCTTCCCCGGCGCGGGCCGGTTTGTAGGGCTCGGGAGCGAGTGTGCGGAACAGAGACCTCTCGGGAGTTAAGCACAGGGAACTGCGGATCGCTTACATTTGCCTGAGATCGTGCGGTACGTGTCTAAACCGAACTTTGCATTGAAAATTATTTAAATAAGATGTGAGGGGAGAGCTGCTGGGAAGCCAGCTGTATGCTTGGGAGCAGCAGTTGGCTGCACAATAGCCCGGGACGGCGCCGGCAGGCAGTGGGCCATTGTAAAGGAAAGCAGGAAGCGCCGAGTGGGGTGAGGATGCAGTTCTGCTGGGGGTGCAGAGCCCGTCTGGGATGATTCACCGCCCGGCAGCTCCTGTCCCCTCTGTGTCCATAGTGTGAGAAAGAACAGGCCAGCGAGTGGGACAAACTCTTGCATCAGAGAAGTCCCTTAAAGGCTGTCTGGAAGAAGTGTTTTGCAGTTCCTTCCCACTATCTTGCTTCCTCTTAAATACATAAATTTTAAAAAGAAAGGAAGCTGTTACATATTTGGGCTGCTGGAGCTTGTTGTAGTTTTGTGTTGTTTTTTTTTTTAATTTATGAGTAGCATTACTTCCGATGTATCATTGCCCCTGGATTTTTTTGCACCATGTAACATTGTGTAGCTTTGATGATTGTGTAGCACTCTTCTAAATACAGTATCATTATTGCAAACAAAGAGACACCTTGACAGACTAAATTGCTGGTGGACTTTCAGTTCATCTTTTGGGGACAGTAATGGAGAAGAGGGAGGTGTCATAGTCACTATAGTTGTTCATTGAACTGGTGACCAACTGGCCAGATTACTTAGTGGTAAGAAACAAAACTAATTCCAGTGATGGATGTTGGTGTTTTCCAGGACACATTTTCTTGCTCTTCATAAAGATAGAAATGCATGAGATTACCTTGTACAAATGCTAAATGGGAAATATTTTAGAATGAGTAATAAATGCAGAGTAAATGTTGTTAGTTATGGGACATGGTGCCTCAGAATTTCTCTCTGGAGTAATCATTGATTAAAATACAATGTATTTCCAAGTGTCCTTTATCTCTCAGCTTTAACTTTCTTTTGCTGAGAGAAGAGGAAGGATATTGTAGTAACTGCATTCAGTGACACAGTGCTGCATTCAGTGTCTCCCTCCAGTTTCAGAAGCAGAGTGCAAACTTGGATGAGTTCTGTACAACTTTCACTTGTTTTTAGAACAGTGGAAAAATGGGCTGTAAACATTAGATGAAGGTATATGCATTGTTGTTAGATAACAAAAACACAAGCTCATTATATTTTCTGCCTTTAAATGTTTTGAGAATTTATTTGTTTTAAATACATTTTTAAAGTTATAAAGTCTGGTACAGCAGAGTATTCTTTATAAAAACTTTATGCTTGGATTTATTTTTTTAATGTTTGCTGAAACATTTCGTTAGCTGCCTGTGCTCAGTCTCCTTAGTTTCTTTGCTTACCCAACGTGCTATGTGACATTACGGAAAAAGGTAAATGAAAATGGCCCACATCTCAAATGTCTACAACTGGCAAACTAGTAATTAATCAAGCATCTAATTGTACAGTTTCCAGCCTGGTTGGTTTATTTTGAAACTGTTTGACATCAAAGAAAACTGTGTGACTTTTGCCAGCAAGAATATGCAGCTGTTGAATGAGGCAGTGTCACAGGTGAAAAGAGTTTACTGATGGGGTCACTTCTAATCACTGATTCTGATGCGGAAAGAGAAAAACAAGCAAAAAGGAAAAACCATCCGTTGCCTCTGCAAAGCCTCTCCTCCTGCTTCAGCTGGTCCCCTTGGCAAGGCGGTGGGTGGTGCAGGAGGTTGGGTTGGTGCATGGTGGTATTTTTGTGGTGTTCTTGCAGCTTAGTAGCTGTATCACAGAAAAAAAACGTGTGATGGTGTGTGTACTCAAGTGTGTGTTGTCAGATTCACCAGAGGAGAGGCAGTAACACACCACCAGTGAAGTGGTTTCAGCGCTGTTCCTAATTTTGCTTTCCTTTATGACCAGTTGGAATTCATTTTATGTAAGATTATGCATTTTTGTAGCAGTCATGAAATGAATTAGGAGACACCCCTGGGCAGTGCTAGAGAGAATTAGAGTTTAGTGCTTTATTTGGTGCCTTTTCCTTTCCAGCAGAGGAGCTGGAGCTATGATCTTATCTGCTGCTTTTGTTGCTTTGAGAGTTGTTCTGTTGTTGTCAGATGCCTGGTATATACACTTTTCCACAGGCGTGACTGATAGTGCAAAGTGTTTGGTTAAAGACATTTTGTCTGTAACTAGAGAAAGGGGCGTTCATTCTTACAGCACTGTTTTGTGCCGCAGATTTTGGCAAACATAAATATGCTCTGCTCTGGCTACGTGGTTGCAAAGAAGGGTCGCTGTTACTTTGATTGGAAGATCTCGGTTCCAGGTTGTGCACACAAAGGCTCCGTGTCTTCCATCTCCAGGCATAAGGCCTTCTGATTTGGTTGCACTTGGGTTATTACATTACATCACACTGCATGAGCTGGTTTGTAGAGTAAGACAGGGCTGAACCCCCAACGCCTGCGCTGTAGGTGTGGGGTAGGAGGGTACATCAGACTTGTACTTGGGTCTTGTGGACTGAATGCACATAATGTATCTTAATGCACTGTAATGTAACCACCTATTAATCTCCTTTTTGTCCACCTTAGGAGTATTTTTGCTACTTTATAGTTGCATCCATCTTTAGCTATAGAGGTGATGATCTAAAAGTCACTAAATTACTGCTTTTTTATAGATAAGAACAAATTGGAGTACCTGTGATAAGTGAGCATTAGCAACAAGAAAGGGAGGAAGTTTAACCCTGGTGATCTAAATGTCACTTCTGTTTGTTCTGCCAATGTAATGGGAACATCTGATGGGGTTGCTTACAGCTGGGGGACATGGCAGAGGGCAGCACTCCTTGTGTGCCTCTGAAATCACCAACAGGTGATTTGGTGGCCAACAGCCGCTGGTTTCGTTTTGCCGTCTTGGTTTGTGTGTGTGTGATCTCTGAGTAGGTGCCCACGGTGGCACAGGGGCAGTACAGAGACTGCTCGCTGTGTGTGAGCAGAGTGGAGGGGCTGGGGAGCCCTGGTGCTTGGAGGGACGGGGCAGTTCCTGACTCCTGCCTCACTGTTGGTGATACCGGGGGGGAGACAGGAGCCCGTAGCGTGACAGGCATCTGGGCACTGTGGGAATGAACGTGATTTTCTGTGTTGGACTGAGGCAAACAGCTAAGGTTGTTACTTACCGTTTGTGCAGAGCTGGATAAATTTTTAACCCAAAACTAAAATAAGGGTTGTGGGTGGAAAGGGAAAGGAATTGTGGGAAGCGAAGATAATTATAGCCACTTTCTGTACCTATAAAGACTGTTAATTTAACTCTGCAAGAGAATAGGATGAAAAAATAGCAGAAATGTTTGTATGGTATGTCTGTATTTGCTGAAGAGAACTTGGGAAAGAAAAATAGCAGAGTGCTGAGGTACTTTCAGAGCTCACCTTTTACATATTGATGCGGTAACTTTTGAAAATTATGATCTTTTCTAGCAATATGGATGAATGGCCAGTGTGGTTTTCTGTACTTATTGCATATCGTTGTTCAAAAGGCTTGAGTTATTTCCTGTGTTGGAAATATTGGAATCTGGAAAGAAAAGCTAGGTATGACTTGCGTAAATCTTGTAGTAAAAGAAAGAGTGTAGCATTGCCTAACTGAAACTTAAAATAGCGTAGCATTTGAGGTTGCAAGGCACCTCTGAACACTTCTCATCCAACTACCCACCACTCTCTTCCCCCAAACAGGGTCAATTGGAACAGTTTTCTCAGGGCCACATCCAGTCAGGTTTGGGGATGGAGATTCCACAACCCCACTGGGCAGCCTGTTTGCAGGGGTTTGTTTTGCTCAAGATTTAAGCAGAATTTTCTGTCACTGACACCTCTGAAAAGAGTCTGGCTGTGTCACCTTCACTCCCTCCCATCAGATATTTATACATATTGATAAGATCCCCCAGAGCCTTCTTGAGAAGCGGCTGAGGACCTTAGCATGCCTGTGTTTGCTCAGTATATATATAAATGCTAGGTCTAATCAAATCAGTGCCACTCTGTTAGTAACTCACCTTCACACAAAGCCGGGGAAGTAGACGTTAAGGCAGCACTTCTAAGCTTGGAGAACGCATATGAGATTTCAGATGAGTTATTCATACAACCTGTATATGAAAATAATTACTGCACCGTTTCCTCAATTTGCAAATGATGAACTGTGGCATGTTGTTAGACAGGGTAGCGCTTACAGAGCATACCAGATGAGCAGGTTGTCCCACCCATGCTGCTTCTGATTATGCTAAATCACTGAAGAATTTGAAGTTACTTATTTCAAATCTTTTACCCGGATCTCTTCCAACATATGGAGCACATTGTAGCCAGTAGGCCTGCTCTTAGTATTTGGGAAGGGAACAGTGCTGTTGCTTAGGTTTGCTTCTGCCATTAATTATTTCAGATTTTCTTTCCTGATATAGAGCTATCAAAGTTTTGCGTGTAGCCGTGGTGCCTTTGAGTACCAGAAGTACTATGAAGTGGTTTGATAGACCAGGTAGTTAGACTTGGAGATAGCCAAGTGTGAATGCTGCCGTGTTTTGAAATGATGAAAACTTGATTTCTGTGCAGCATTGTGTGGCCTTAAGTATTTTTCTCAAGGAAAAGGAATTAACTCTCTGAAGAAGAATCTGTTTCTGCTTTCAGTAGTATCCTTGTTTCCCAGGCTGGCAGTGTAAATGATTTATTTTTTCAATTGAGGTGGGAGCGCACTTTGTATTCTGCAGAGGATTAAGACACTTCAGGACATCAGCAGCAAAGGGTTAAAAAAAGAATTTTGCGCAGTAGCAGTTAGCTTGAATAACTGTATTCTGATGTTTTGAGTCCTGTTTCATTTCTTAATCCTTCTGTTTATAGTGTACAGATGCATTTCTCATGACTGTGAAAGATTGTTAGATATTTTAGTCACAGGGTTTTTTCCTCTTCTTGCAGCCTCAAGGAATAGGTTCCCCGAGTGTCTACCACGCTGTTATTGTCATCTTCTTGGAGTTCTTCGCGTGGGGACTCTTGACGGCGCCCACTCTGGTGGTAAGTGATACACTTATGGGAGATGGGGCAATTACTGCAAAGGCACTGAACATGTTCTGAATTAAATGAAAACTATGTATCATTGAGCTGCCCTCTTGTGCAAGTGAAAAGTTTTGTATTTTTACACATAATTGAGAATTTAAAATTATTTCGTTAAAGCAGTGCAATGATGCAGCACAGCTGTTTATGCACGTCTGCTGATGCTCAGCCTTACATGTAAATATTTTCTGACTTGAAACCACTAAGACAGTAATGAAATTATCTTTTCTTTCAAGATGCTACAAAAGTTGGCACATTACTAATATAAGGACAGAAATACACCTGCAATTTGGCAAAATTATGCAAGAGTGTTTGTGTGTGTAGGTAGGGAGATCTTTGCTGACCTGGCTGTGCTTTAAATGGAAGCTTCAGAGCACAGACCCTGTTACACCAGTCAAAGCTTCCCTATGATTAGTGACACAGTCATTCCAACGTGTTTGTACCAAATTATTTTCTAAGGTAGTTGGTTGCTTTCCATTTCAATTTAATCTTTGGGAAGGCACACATGCTTACAAATTAAAAGGAGCAAAGGCTTAAAGATCTTCAAGCAAACTCCACCTAAAACACAGTCTTTGTGGCTCCATACGCTGCACGTTGGTCCCTGAATGGAATCCATTTCACGTAACACAAGTCAGAGAGAGCGGTGCCTGTTTTAACCTGCGTGTCTGGGCTCTGGTCAAGAGGCACTTCAGAACTATGATGTCTCTCCTCTCTCTCCCCAGCCCCCTACAGATGACACAGTAACATGTGGAGAGTCTGGTCGGAGATCATTTTCTAGGTGCTCTGTGGTCTATTCAGGTTTCAGACACTGGAGTTGAATGATGTGAATCCTTCCCAAGTGTTGAGAGAACCAAGGCCTCTATCATGTAAAGCTAAAATCTCAAAGTACCTTCCGTGTGAATTAAAGATGAAGTAGATCATTTGTAGGGTAGCTTTTTTTTTTTAATATGCAGTTAATATTATGTAAATGACAGTGTTTGTTTTTCTTCTCCAGGTTTTGCACGAAACCTTCCCAAAACATACATTTCTTATGAATGGTCTAATTCAAGGAGTAAAGGTAAGGTGACAAAAGTTAATCACAAGTACAATTTAAAGTGAATGGTGGGAGGAATATAGAAATGGCTGCCTATTGAGAGAAACATTCAAGAGGTTTTTCAATATGGCTTTCTGGGTATAAATAAAACTATTGCTAAAAAGGCAAATATGCATCATTTTATTAAGATATTGCTTAGTCTGTACCTGCTGTTAGGCTTCAGCAAATAAAAGGTAGTTGACTAATCCCAAATGACACATGGTGTTAAAATTTCAGAATTTGTTACTTGGAGCTCATGGCTGCAGCGGGTACTTCCAATTACGTACATTTATGTGAATTCTAAATATATAAAACTATAAAACCCTGTTCATAACACTGCTAGTATGACGGGATTGTCTGTGTTTTGAACTTTGTGTAGCTCTGAGGTAATAAATCTCACATTTTATGTAACCAGAATGGAATAGAAATCATCGATGCTTGACCATACTGCCTTTGATGCATTGTGCTGTAGCCATCAGCTTTAATAAAGCTGGAGCCAGCTGCTGTGGGGCTGGGGCACGGTGGGCTGTCGCCATTCTAACCACTTAGTTCTAACTTGAAATGTTTTGTTTCATTTAGGGCCTATTATCGTTCCTCAGTGCCCCGCTCATAGGTGCCCTGTCTGACGTGTGGGGACGAAAGTCCTTCTTGCTGCTAACAGTATTTTTCACCTGTGCACCAATACCACTAATGAAGATCAGCCCTTGGTTAGTAAATTTTTACTTGGTTAGTAAAACTAGATTGGCCGTTTCTTGTCAAGGTTACTGTACAGATTGTAGCATTGTTGATAAAATACTGTTTGTGCTCCAGGGAAGGTCAAGGCTTTTGTAAGACTTGGGTGCAAAGCTGGGAGAACAGGGTCAAACTGTGAAGTAGCTGCCTCAGGCTGAATGCCTTGGGCAGAATTCTGAGAGCTGCTGGGTTTGAGCTCTGTGCTGTGGGCCCCACTCCCTCCTGCAGCCCATTCACAACAGGTGCTAGAATGCACTGCAGTAACCTGCGCAGGTCGTGACTGGGGCCGTATTACTCGAATGCTAACCATCTATGCAGAAATGCAAAAAAACCTTACCTAATGCTAGCCAGTGCATGAAGTAACCATTTGTAACCTAAAATGTTGCTGCAATTTTATAATTTTGTTTCTCAAATTTTAAAATCCACCAGCTTCCACGCTGTGTGCAAGTGAGTAAGCTCTTAACTGGCACGTAGGTTCCCCAGGTAGTGCAGGAGCCAGTCCCAGTGCTGCTGGACCCGCGTGCTCTCCCTGAGGGTGCAGCTGAGCCAACACAGAGGGCACTGGCAGAGCCAGCTGTTCAGGTACCTCCCTGAGCATTTTCAGTTCTCTCCCATCACACAGATTGTTCATGGATTCTTCGTCCCTTTTCTGAGAAGTAGCTTGTTTCTCAGCATAGATTGGTGTTTCAGATGATGAGTGCTACTGTCCGTAGTGTAAAGCTACGGGTAACGTTGAGACCTCTCAATGACCAGATTCTCAAAATACTGCAGTTCCCAATGTGCTTTGGGTCACAGGCATCCGGTCGAAGCTAGTCTAACACCTCGTTTCCTACAAGTTCTTACTAACAGCAGCTTTTTGTAGATGTTGCAGTGTTATGCTGTTTATCTGTGTACTCGGTGCGATAAGGAGGAATTACACAACTGTATCAAGACACATTCACATTGGCTTTATCCAAGTTGATCATAATATTTATCAGTAAAAGTTGGACAAGATGATTTACTGTTGAACGGTATTTGGATTGTAAATAGAGACCTTTTGTTTCTATTTAGCTGTTCTAATTTATTTCTTAATGTTCTTAGGTGGTACTTCGCTGTTATCTCTGTCTCTGGAGTTTTTGCAGTGACGTTTTCTGTGGTTTTTGCATATGTAGCAGACATAACCCAAGAACACGAAAGAAGCATGGCCTATGGTTTGGTATGTGTATCTCTTTGGCTCTGTTCCTGGGGTATTCAGCACTGAACACTTCTGTTGGTCAAGCTTTTTAAAATTTTATTTTTGTTTTTTCCCTGGCAAGTTGGTTTTAGTTTGGAGTAAGGTTTTTCTGTTTAATTGTTCTTGTCATCCTGTCCTGTATCTCTTGAATATACTGCTTCTAACTTAAACAAAATATGACTGTGTTAAAAGCTGTCTTTCAGGTGTCTGTCTTAACAGTTATTATCAGTGTTAGTGATGTCATTTGAGGGGCTTTAGTTATTCCTCCATAGTTTCTCACACCGGTACTGCTCTGTCCTGTTTTCAAAAATCTAACCTGGATGATTCTGGAACTGCCATTGCATGAAATCCTGACTGCTGCTGCTCGTGTCTGCAGTTAGAACCAGTGCAGCTCAGGAACCCGTCTGTCTGAAGTTCTCACAACTCACCTCTGTGTCTCCATTGCCCCCCAGTAACCTGCCAGATCTCAGGAGCCTTCGCAGCCCCGACTGTTAGGGATTAGCAGAATTATTTGTTGCATTCAAGTTACAAAATGCATTGTTTATTCAGCAGGAAGAGGCGCATGCAATGGATATAGAACCAGGTTCTTTCTGCCCGTACACATCAGGGACTGAGATCTGTTGAGAAAGTTCCTTCAGCTGGTTGCCCAAGAACTGCTTTCCGAAGCCCGTTGTACTGAGTTGGATTAACCAGCATATTCAATTGATACACCCTGATACATCTGATTTTTTTGTTGACAGGCATCATGTATTTCACTAGTATGGAGATTACATACAGATCATCACTTCCCAGAGATATCAGCAGACTGTCTAGTTAATTAAACCTAATTATGTCAGTGCATGCAGGAGTCCTGTGAGCATCACATTGCTGTTCAGTTAGCAAAAAAACCCTTCTTTTTTCTTGAAAAATGTTGGCTGTCTGCAATACACAGCCGCTGGCAAATGGTCACAGGAAAAAGGTTACTTTAAATCATTACCTGATTAAAATGGTTAGGCTTCTGGGAATGAGGAAAAGTGGGTAATAATAGCGTTGACTTCCGTCATTGAAAACCTTACCAGCTGTTATTTGTTGTAGGTTTCAGCAACTTTTGCAGCAAGTTTAGTGACCAGCCCTGCTATTGGTGCCTACCTCGGTCGAGTCTACGGAGACAGCCTGGTCGTGGTGCTGGCCACAGCCATCGCCTTGTTAGACATCTGTTTTATTCTGGTTGCTGTGCCGGAGTCGCTGCCGGAGAAGATGAGGCCAGCGTCCTGGGGAGCCCCCATTTCATGGGAACAGGCAGACCCTTTTGCGGTAAGAGATTTAAATATGGCACATTTTATTACTTGCAAATGTTGAGCTTTTGAGACGGGGAAGAGTCTGTCTACGTTACTGCATTTCAAGCTTGAAAAACAAAGCCCATGGCTTTGCAAGTTTAACCATGTGTGTCAGTGGTAATGCTTTTGCCAACAGTCTTGCTAAACACTGAGGGGATGTTTTGGTGGTACCACGTAAGAGCTTCACTAACTGTTGTGCTTTTTGGATTCTTGCTGGATGTGTGTTTTTCTGAATATGAAGACTAAATGTTTTCCAATACTTTTTTTCTTGCCATAGTCACTGAAGAAGGTCGGCCAGGACTCAATTGTGCTGCTAATCTGCATAACAGTCTTTCTTTCCTACCTCCCGGAGGCAGGTCAATATTCCAGCTTCTTCCTATACCTCAGACAGGTAATTTAACGTTTTAACATGGATTTGAACAGAAGTAAAATGCTAGGAAAGTTTTCAGTATTGCTGAATTAATACAGAAAGTATAGATCACTGGTGTAATTTAAAAGCTTCCAGCAGCTGATTTAAGTCCTCTTGCTCTTCTGTTTTTCTCTCGTTTTAGAGAGACAAAAAGAGAGGAGAGAGATGCATGAGTTATAAACCAACTTCTCATTTTTTGTAATTATTTGCATTATTCTTGGACTGTGAGGTTCACTGTTAAACTGTTAGGATTATTTGGGATTATTTAAGAGAACCGTTTCTTATTTTCTGTTTATGCCCCTTTATTTTTGGATACTTACTTGATTTATTTAAAAAAAAAAAAAAAAAAAAAAAAAACAAACTTTTTTCCTAAGTTAGGGAGGGGTTGAAAAATACTCCTCTTCTGCATCACGTG